>NW_026047922.1:0-90759 GCF_023864345.2 Schistocerca serialis cubense
AGAAGAACATTTCGAAGGGCGACAAGAAGAAGAAGCGCAAGAGGAAGGAGAGCTATGCCATCTACATCTACAAGGTGCTGAAGCAGGTGCACCCTGACACGGGCATCTCGTCGAAGGCGATGAGCATCATGAACAGCTTCGTGAACGACATTTTCGAGCGCATTGCGGCCGAGGCTTCTCGCCTGGCGCACTACAACAAGCGCTCGACCATCACGTCCCGCGAGATCCAGACCGCTGTGCGGCTGTTGCTGCCTGGCGAGCTGGCCAAGCACGCCGTGAG
This sequence comes from Schistocerca serialis cubense, assembly GCF_023864345.2. NCBI lineage: Eukaryota > Metazoa > Arthropoda > Insecta > Orthoptera > Acrididae > Schistocerca > Schistocerca serialis. The sequence goes on from NW_026047922.1 coordinate 281, forward strand.
CGAGGGCACGAAGGCGGTGACCAAGTACACGAGCTCCAAGTAAGGAGGTGGCTCTGGAATGGAAGGATGGAGAAGGCTCCTCCGTTGCGAGAGCGGCAAAACGGCCTTTTCAGGGCCACCAACTTGCCTTTTGCGGGAAGGGCGGAATTGTTGTTGTTGTTTGTGTGGACGGCTGTGATGTATGTGTGCATTTTGATTGTGGGCGCGTCAAAGCGTGTTGCGGGGTACGGCCACGAGGTTGGTCGCCGTGGCGTGGAATGGTGGCACGCCTCGTTGGAGTGGTTTTGACCCATTGGTGTTGGGGTGTGTGTGTGTGTGTTACCTGTCTGCGAGGGGGGACAGTGCGATCGGCGACTTTTGTGTCGCCGTAACGACGGCCGTTTGCGGGTTTGTTTTTTTGCACATCATACATGGCGAGGGTGAAATGTGAAATGTTTTTGTTTGGTTGTTTTTGCCGCCCACTATTCCCTTTGCCGTACGCCGAGTTTGACAATGGTGCGACGCAACTGCAGCGTGGAGGTGTGTGAGTGACGTTGAAATGAACGTGCCATTAAGACGCATTGTTGTTGTATTGTACTGTACGTGTACGGCGACACGCACGATGATGTACCATTCGACTCTGATTTTTGATAGCCGTGTCTGACTGATTGCGTACGACGCACGCACACCGATGTCGTCATTCAAGATGCACGCGTGTCCAGTGCAGTACAGTAAGCGCGACGCTAGACGACGACGACGGCGGCGGCGGTCGTTTGTTTGGCGAATGTCTGTACACGTGTTTGTCTGTGTCCATCCGGTATGTATGTATTTGTTTGTTTGAAAGTGTTTTGTGTGTCGGTGACGTGGTCCGATCCGTCGCCCCCTGAGTAACTGTCGATCGGCGCGATAGACCGGCGTCACGCAACTGAACCGAAGTCTTGGGCACACCCGTCATACTGTTGTACACCGTCGCGCTGAGAACGGTAACGAAAGGTTGACTTTGATCGGGTCGAATGTCTGGGCAGAACGTGAGGAATGAGGCAAGAGTGCAAGGAGGAAAGGACAGAGGGGGGGCAAAAGAGAGAGGAAGGGAAAAAAGGGGAGAAACGCATTCGTAGAGCAACGGAACGTTCCCGCGTCGGAGGCGTATTGGAGCCGCACTGAAATGCGTTTAACGGCGGCGCGGCTGCAAGTGTCTGCCGTGGTGAACGTTACCTTTGACGGCTGCATTGGGCTTTTGCCTTTGCTTTTGCTTTTGCTTTTGCTTTTGCTTTCGCTTTCGCTTTCCCGGATGTACGTAACGTTTGTTGATATGGTTCTGAGGAAGAGTGTATGACAGTGCCGTGCCGTCCATGTTCGTGTGCCCTCCCATTGTGTGTATGCTATTGTCTGTGTACTTGAATGATGTATGTAGGTGTTGGTGGACATGTTGTACCAGTGGGGGGAAATGGATCGTCGATAGTTGCCGTCACGGTCGAGATGACGCACCCTCCGTACAGAAAGGTGTCGAGAAGTGTGTGTGTGTGTGTGTGTGCGTCCGTGAATTGGCAGTGTTTGGAGGTGGGCGTGCCCTGCATGTGGCCCGGAAGGCTGTTCGTTTGGCGGTAGTGTTGTGTGGACAGGGGAGGGGCATGCGTAACGCTGCTGGCATGGCATTTCGGGAGATGGGAGGGGGCAAACGAGGAGCGGCGGCCAAAGACGGGACGGGGAGGGGCGCGGTGTGGGTGGCTTGCGCCTGTGCTCGGCGTTGTGGTTTGTGCAAAAGAGGAGGAGAAAACAATGAGTTGCCAGGGAGGGGAGCGGTGTTGTGTTGTGGTTGTCGTGGTGTAGCCGCAGACGCGGCTGTCAGTGAACGTGGCGAGACGGACGGATATGCGCGGAGGGGCGGGGGCGGCGCATTTCGCCGGTGCCGTGCCGTGCCTGAAAGCCGCGTGGTCGCTGTGTTGTTGGTGGCGTGGGGGCGAGGAGAGTACCGTACGGGTGTGCTTGTGCGCCGGAAATGGCACACTGCGCCTGCCCGTCTTGGAGGCTGATGGCTGTGGTGTGGAAATGGGGCGCGGTGATGTTGAAGCAGTTGAAGAACAGAAAAGAAACCAAGAAAACGGAAGGCGTGATGCGGCGGTGGTGGTGAGAGCGGGAAAAACAAAACAACAAAAAAAAAAAAAAACAACAAAAAAAAAAAGAAGGAAAAACAACAAGAAACAAAAAAGAACACAAAACGTCTATCAATATTAAAATGTAAATGGAAATGGAAATGGACCCAGGTATAACCTCCCTGCACAAATAGCAGAGAGTCCGATGATAATAAAAATGTGCCAGAAGAATGTTAACGTCCCTACAAAACAAACCCAACGATAAGATTAATGAAAGAATGAACCGTATGTAACATTGCAACAGACATAATGAAACGTGATAAATTGTATAAGGGCAGCAGCGTTGACCTTTGGCCCTGTATTCAGAATAAAAAGAGCCAAAGATCGTTACCCCAATGAAAAAGACACTGAAACACGTATGTAATGTAACATAGCAGCGATGGCGAGACATTGTAGCATCTGTGACCAGAGAGTTTGCGCTGGACCGCGCGAGTGTTGCGAGCGGTTCTCAGTCAGTCAGTCAGTCAGTCAGTCGTTGCGAGTCTGTAGCTCTGTCTAGTTGAGGGCTGTACTCTGTCAGTAGTCGTCGCGTGCAGTACGCTAATAGTCGTCATGCAGAGCGGTCGGTCCAGTAGTAGCAGCCGAGTGCGGTTGTGTGATGTAGGCGGTCGGCAACACTGGTCAAGATGGTGAATAAGGTATACTGTCAATTAATATAATCATTAGATAATGAAGAATTTTATTTATTGTAATTATTCTCCAACAAGTTCCCCAATAATAATTTCTATTTCAAAAGCATTTTTCAAACATTTAATTTTTTTATTGAACTAAAGAGTTCGTTGCACTTCACATTTCATTCCACTTCTTTGAAGAAAAATGTCACTAAATCACAAAAAAAAGAGAATATTATTATTTGCAATGCAGTTCCTCCAAGCGCTGCGCAACAACCAAGAGCAGAAATGTGACATCCATTTATTCTGAGGTAAGACTTTAAATTCTGATTGTTTTGCACAGGGCCAAAGACCGATATTTCGGTTTAATTGAAGTTTCCTGTCGCTGAACGGACTTTAAATGTTGTGAAGAATTTATATTTGAGTCAGATTGCGAATTTCACATTTTTGTTGCCATTTTCAATACCTCTCATTGTGGGCGAGGTTACAATTAGCGCAATGTCCATTAGCGTCCGTAAATAACATTGTCCATTAGTTTAAAATTTGCGGGGAGGTTACAACACACACAAAAAACAAAAAAAAAAAAAAAAAAAAAAAATTGCATTTATATCCGCCCTCAATTGTAGATACCCCTTACACAGCTGTGTGCAATGAATGAGTGCTGGCTGGTAATTAATTGCACTCCTTGGAGGGAAATGCCATAGGAAGTAGTCTTTAAAAAGTGAATGTTTTTCGTTAAAAGACAAGAGTTACTTTAGAAAAAAAGTAATAGTGGGCTTTTGTTTGTTGTTGAACAAATAAGTACAATGAACATACGTTATCAGATTTGCGCAATGCAGCTTCACACTACCTTTTGATTATAACAACAATATTACTATACATCGTCCCGAACCGTGACCAGAGTCGCGAGACGAGCAGAGCACGCCGCCGACGCCCGCTCAGTACAACCGTCCACCCGCTACTACTGTCGACCGACTACTACCTCTCCCGACTCGCGCTACAATATATATAACAACTGTTCCTGGCGACCCGGTGCGTGCCACTACTGTCGTCTGGCGCGGTCCAAGCGCCGACTAGCAACGATAAATAACTCTCTGGTCAGACAGAGATGCTGTCATGCCTCGCCATCGCTCTGGTAATGAATACGTAGGTGTTGCAGCGTGCGTACCACCGGAACACGCAGTGGCGGAGCCAAAGACTGTGTTGTCGAGGTCGAGTGCGAGCGGGAAGAGAGGCAAGCGCCGGCACGGAGATGCAAGCGAGCGCGAGACGCACGGGGGCTGCGGCGTGGCGCGTTTGCGGTCGGCGCCTTTGGTGGCAACGGCCGGGACAAGCAGCGGTGTATGGTGTGGTGCGGGGCGGGACAGGGGCGGCGCGACGACGGCATGGGGGCGAAAACGGGACGGGGACGGCGGATGTTGAGAGGCGTCACGCGCGGACAGGACACAGACACAGAGAGACACACAGATTGGAAAGGGAGGGTGCGCGGTAGTAGTTGGGAATGTGCGTACGTGCGGGATGGGAGTGGGCGAGGAACACGGTCGTGGCCCCTGTTTTGGGTGCGTGTGGTGACGTCGGTGTGTTGTGGGAGGGAAGGTGCTGTGGCGGCGGCGCGTAATGGGCGTAGGCCGAAAAGAGAAAGGAACGTGGGCAGTGTGTTGGCAAGCGTCGGTTCGACTGCGACGTTGATGGGCAGGGCAGGGCAAGGTTAATGGTGGTAGGAGTAGGCTTGTGGGCGCAAAAAATCTGCCGCTGCAGGCGGTGCCGTAACCGCCATGGCTGGAAGGAGAGAGGGCCAAAGAAAGAAAGAAAGAAGAAAACAAAAAAAACAAAAAAAAGGAGGGGGGGGGCGAAAGTGGAGAGGCGGTGGTGTGAGAAGGGCCGGGGGCGGAAGGAAGGCAGGAAGGACAAGAGGCGAGGCGACGGCTTGCTTTGTGTACCGGTCGGTCTCTGGCTATGCTTCGTTTTCTGCAGCAGGGTCGGTGCGCGGCGTGGCTCGCGGCAGTGGGAACGCCTGGCGGCTGGACGGCCAGCAATGCGGTTGGATGGGCGGCCACAGCACCGCACCTGTGCCCGAGGAGGAGACGCTGGCGGCGGGCCCTGAGGTGAGGCCGGCTCGGCTGGGGCTGTGGATGTGTAGGTGTGCGCCGCTGCTGCAACAACGAGTAAAAACGCGAGAAGAAGGGGTGGCGGTAGAGAGGGAGAAAAAAAAAAAAAAGGTCGTTGTTGTGTTGATGCGCAGGCAGACGCGTACAGAGAGACGAGCCCGGTCTGCAGCAGGGTGTGGCCGTGCCGAGTGCAGAGCAGCGGCGGCCCGGTTCGGTTCGGTTCGGCCCGGCCCGGCGGGCCGCGCTGTTGTCGCGGACGTGAGCGCCCCCTGGCGGGTGGCCGGAGGCGGCGCGGCGTGTTGGACGTGTGGCTGGTGGCAGTGCACAATTTGCGAGTGGCTGGCGGTGTGGGTGTGGCGGTTGGCGCGTCGGGCGGCGGAGAGAGAGAGGGAGGAGAGGTATGTGTTGCGGGCGCCCTTTGCTGCGCTGCGTCGTTGCGTGTGCCGTACAGGGCGGGCGCTTGTCGACTGTGTGGGCGGTGTGGCGAATTGGCGTGAAACGGCTGCCGAGAGGTGTGTGGTAGCGAGCCGGTCGGTGTCAGTGCGAAGGGGAATGTGCGTGCGTTTGGCGGTTTCGGTGTGCTTTTTGCGGCGTGAGAGTGGGAATTAGTGGGGCCGGCTGTTGTGTTGGTTCCTTGTGTCTTGTGTCGCGTAGCTTGATGGCAACGTGGAAGGACGCCGGTTTCGTTTCGAGCCTTGCGTGTGGTTGTCGACGTTGACTGGTTGGCGTGTGCCGATGCACGTGCATGTGTGGGTCGCGAGTGCGTTTTTGGCTGGCTGTGTGTGTGTGTGTGTGTGTGTGTGTGTGTGTGTTTTGGGGGGGAAGGGGGAGGCGGTGGTGGAAGTGCAGTCGTTGCCACGGGCGTCGTCGGGTGGGGCTGGGGCTGTGCGTCGTGGCGGAAAGGTGGTAGGTTGCGGGAAGCGAGCCCGTCGTTGACGGTGTCGCGTGAGTTGTGAATCGAGTGGGGCGCGGGGCGCGGGACAGGAGCAGCGTGCCGCTGCGTCGTGGTCGTCAGCAGAGGCTGTGCGTGTGCTTGTCCTTTTTGTGGGCGGTTCGTGCGAGGCGTTTTTGTTTTGTGTTGCCCTAGTTGTTAGTTTATTTTGTTTGTGTTTGTTATTTTGAGACGACGACTGGTTGGTGGCGTGCGCGCGAAGTGGCGGTGTGCGCTTCCCGTGTCGTTTGTGTTGTTTTGTTTTTGTGTGTTTTTTTTGTGTTTTGCACTGGGCCCCGGGTGGGTGGGTGGGTGGGTGCGTGTGTGTCGATTGCCGGCTGGCGAAAGGTGCGCCATCGGCGGGGTGGGTCGCCGGCACAAGTAGAGGCGGCGGCGTTGTTGCTGTTGTTGTGTGGTGTTTGTTTTGTTCGGCTGTGTCGGCGAGCTGTGTTGCGGTGCGTGTGAATGGTGGTGCAAAAGTGCTGGCGTTGGGGCTGCGGCTGCGACGGCGGCGAGCCGCGGGCGCGCATGATAGTGATGTTGTGAACAGCGGCTGTGTACGGTAGTGGTGTTGTTGTAGCACGACGTGCATCCGGGCCGGCGCGGAAAGCGCAGTTGCGGGCGGTTGCCCTTCGGTGCCAGCCATGTCGCGTGAGCGGCGGGTTGCTCTGGTGTCGACACGTGGTGCTCTGGGTTGTTGTGTGGTGCCCTTTGGCCGGTGGGGGTGGTTCGCGTGTGTCTGGTTCGCGCTCGGTATCTGGTCGTGGTCGTGCTGCTCCCCCGTCTGTCGGCGGTTTTCGACGTCGTCTGTACGTTTTTGTTCGTTTGCGGCGTGCCTGCCGACGTCGTCCCGTCGCGACCTTTCAACCGAAAGTGTGGCGCCCGAAGGTGAACGAACGTAACCCTGACCTCGGCGCTTTACGCTGAGCCGAGCGAACCGAACCTAACCCGTGGTGTGGCGAGGTGAGCTCAGCCTGTGAGCCCCTAACGTCTACGTAAGGTAAGCTGTCCGGCTCACGCCTCACGTTTGAACGCTTTTTTTTTTTTTTTTAACCTACGTTTGACGCTTCTTAACCTAGCACTGACCCCTTAACCTAACGTGTAACCTAACCTAACCTAGCCTGTGACGCCTGACGTGTTTGAATGCTTAACCTAAGTTTGACGCTTAACCTAACCCAAGTCCCCTTAACCTAACCCACGTCCACCTAACCTAACCTAACCTAACCTAACCTAGACGTGTAAACGTAATGTGTAACGCGTAACGTGTAAGGTCGGCTGTCGTGTGTGCTGACGGCAGATTGGGTTGGTCTGTAGATTCGGATTGCGGTTTGCCTCGGTCGAGGGGTTGGGTCGGAAGCAGCGAGGGGCGGCGGCGCCTGTTGCGCAGGCGGCGTCCGTTTGCGGCGGGCAATTGTTGAAGAAACGGCTGTGAATGTTGGCGGGCGAGAGGAGGAGGACGGCGCGCGATGTGGCCCGACGGCTGCGGGCCGATCGGGAAACGGCGGGAGGGCGACGGAAGGCGATGGGGCGGCGGAGGCGCGTTTGCACGGCCGTCATCGCCGCACGCCTCGGCTTGTGTGGCTGTGGCGCCGGCCGCGCTGGCCGGGCTGCCGCGGCGACGGTGTGGGAGTTTTGCCGAAGGTTTGGCCATTGTGGCGGGTCGTCGGCTGGGGCTGTGGGGGCGGCATTTGGGCGGGGGCGGCGATTCTCGGCGGGCCGACCCAGGCTGTAGCGCGCGGTAGCTGCAGTTTGGCCGTGGTTTGCGGCGCTGCCGTGGCGACTGGTTGGCGACTGTGGTGTGGCTGTGTGTAGCCCCATCCTCGGTGGTTTGAAAGGCGCGGGCGGTTGTGGCGCAGGTTTGGGGCTGCTCCGCACAGGCTGTCGGACGTTGGGCGGTAGCAAGCGCGGGAGGCGCGGCGCGGCGGCGCGCAGAGTGGCGGCCGCTCTCTCGGCCGTCCGCGCCCGCCCGCGACACTGGCTGGGCCTTGTGATTCTCTGCTCTGCTGCTGTGCTGTGCTTGCGTGCCTGCCTGCCGTCCCGCTCGCTCTCGCTCTCGCTGTGTGTTACGCGCGTCGTCGAAATGGCAGATCAGGCGGCTACGAACGAGACTGCTGCGGCACCCGCCGCCACCGGCACTACGAAGAAGGCCAAGTCTGCGTCGTCTGCGAAGAAGCCGCGCGCCAAGCCTGCGCACCCGCGCACCTCTGAGATGGTGACGGCCGCCATCAAGAGTCTGAAGGAGCGCGGCGGGTCGTCGCTGCAGGCGATCAAGAAGTACATAGCCGCGCACTACAAGCTGGACGTGGAGAAGCTGGCGCCGTTTATCAAGAAGTACCTCAAGTCGGCCGTCGTGGCGGGCGAGCTGGTGCAGACGAAGGGGAAGGGCGCGTCCGGCTCGTTCAAGCTTGCCGGCGCCGGCGGCGGGGGGGCGGCCGAGGGCGGCAAGGCTCGTGCTGGCGGTGCCAAGAAGAAGCGCGCCGCTCCGGCCAGCAAGGAGAAGAAGGGCGCCCGTGCGGCCGGCGCAAAGAAGGCTGGTGGCGTGAAGGCGGCGACCGGTCGGAAGGCGGGCGCCGCCAAGAAGGCGTCTGCGGCGTCGGCCGCTCCCGCGGGTGCGAAGAAGGCGGCTGCGGCCAAGCCGGCCAAGGCCAAGTCGCCGTCGAAGGCGAAGAAGGCCGCCAAGGTTCCGACGAAGAAGCCGAAGGCGCCGCGCCCGAAGAAGGCGACGACGCCGTCTAAGGCGAAGGCTTCGCCCAAGAAGAAGAAGTAGAGTAGAGGAGAAAGAGATGGGAGAAAGGAAGGGTTTGGCGCTTGACTCCGTCGTCCCCACCCCCCGTCGTCGTCTAGTGGCGCGCAAGAGACGCGCGGCCCAAAACGGCCCTTCTCAGGGCCATCAAAGCACGTCGGGGAAGGTTTTGATTGTCGTGTAGCGTCTGGTGTGGGTGTCTGTCTGTCTGGCGTTTCTGTATGCCCGTGGGGATGCTGTTTGCGTGCCGTGGTGGTTGGATTGCGGGGGTCGGTGGCGGGTGTGGGCGGCGGTAGCGGTAAGCGGTGTTGTTGTTGTTGTTGTTGTTGTCGTGGTTGATTGTCGCCGTGTTTGTGGCGGCGGCCGACGGTTGGTTTTCTGTCACGTTGTTTTGTTTGAATACGTTGGTTGGCTTGCCTGCGTTCGTTCTTCTCGGATGTCTGTCTTGTCGAGTCGTGTCTGGTCTTTGTTTTGTTTCTTTGTGTGTGTGTGTTATGTTTTGCAACGGGGGGCACGTTGAGATGTGGAAGGAGTCGGCGGGGGATTTCGGTGGCGTGTAGAGCGAGCGAGCGCGCCTGCCTGGCCGTTGGCCGTCGGAGTTGGAGTGCGGGTTTTTTTTGTTTTCGAAACGAAAGCGGCGGCCGGCCAGCCACCCGTGCGGTGTGACGTCGGCCGTTGGGTATTGTGCGCTTTGAGCGCCGGGGAGGGATGATGTGTGATTGTTGCGCGCTGCTAGCAGGCAGGCAGAGTGAGCGGGTGTGGCGGACGGACGGGAAGTGGTGGTTTTTGTTTTTGGGTTGCGGGGCGAGAGGCAGGCGACCGACAAAGTTTGCTCGCGACGGAGAGATGTTAGTGGCCCTGAAAAGGGCCGTTTTTGTTTGTGCGGTGCGGTGCGGTGCGGTGCCGCGGCGCGGTTTAGGCGCGCTCGCCGCGGATGCGGCGCGCGAGCTGGATGTCCTTGGGCATGATGGTGACGCGCTTGGCGTGGATTGCGCACAGGTTGGTGTCTTCGAAGAGGCCGACGAGGTAGGCCTCGCTGGCCTCCTGCAGGGCCATGACTGCGGAGCTCTGGAAGCGCAGGTCGGTCTTGAAGTCCTGGGCGATCTCGCGCACTAGGCGCTGGAATGGCAGCTTGCGGATGAGCAGCTCTGTGCTCTTCTGGTAGCGCCTGATTTCTCGCAGGGCGACGGTGCCCGGCCTGTAGCGGTGGGGCTTCTTGACGCCTCCGGTGGCGGGCGCGCTCTTCCTCGCCGCCTTGGTGGCGAGCTGTTTGCGCGGCGCCTTTCCGCCGGTGGACTTGCGGGCCGTTTGCTTTGTGCGGGCCATAGCGGTAGCGGTAGCGGAGCGGCGTGCGTGGAGGTTAGGTGCGGCGCGGCGTCCGGTGCTGCCTAGACAACGGGCCCGCGCGCCGAACGAACGAACGAACGAACGAACCTGCACAATGGACTGAGGAAGATCTCCTCGACTGAGGGCGAAGTACTAGCGCAACAAGGCGCTTCACCTTCTGGCATGACGGTTTGGCTATCGAAATGTCATGGCGTTATTGTTCTGCTTGATTCTTTGTGCAATTTTTTTTTTTTTTTTTTTTTTTTTTTTTTTTTTTATTAAAAGAAAGAGTAAAGGATAGTAAGAGAGACAGTGAGAGAAAAGGAAAACTAACGGCCCAATTGACTGGCCGGGAATTACGATTAGTTACAGAAGAAAGGACAGAAGGAGGAATAGTGAGAGTGAGTGAAAGCGAACGGCCATTATCCTGGCCTCTTCTGCTTCGTAGCATCGACGCGATGGCGGCGGCAGGCATTCTTGACATGGCGAATTGGGGGGGAGGGGGAAAGAGAAAGAAGTCAGAGGGTGACAGTTGAAGAAGTGGAAAAAAGAAGGGCCTATCATGATTAGGCCAACATTGGGGGTAGTGTGGGGGGGAAGGGGGAGGCGTGTTGGGGGAGCGAATGACATGGCATGTGGGGGGGAATAATCTATGACGTGAGGGAGGTAGTCGGCATGAGATGAGGGGCCTGGTGCAGGCGAGGTCACGGGGGGCGAAATAAAAGGTCGGGCCATCGAGTGGTGGCTAGTCGGTGAACACGGGTGCCCAACCCGCGCGCCTCCGTGCTGCGCTTATATGCCCTCGGTTGCGCGTGGTGGGGGGAGGGCGGGCCAGAGTCTATATAGGGGGGCGGCGGGCGCGCTGGGCGCAGAGGCGCGCGGGCCCACTGAGCTGGCGAGGCGAGCGCATCGCTGCTGTTGCGCGCTTCGCTTACTCGGCCGTTGAGAGCTCGTGAAGAGGTTTTCTGTGCTGTGGGCGCTGCGGAGAGCAAATTGTCGTGCGTTGTTTTGACAACGCGTGCAAATTGTCGTGTTCCGCGCCTCGCAGCATGGGAAAGAAGGGTGCGCAGAGGAAACCTGCCGCTACGAAGGGTCCTTCGGTTGTGCGACTCTCTGAGTCTGCCGACCGTGCAAGGAACTCCTGTGAAGACGAGTCGCGGCCTGTCCCCCCTTTGTACGTCAAGTGCAAAGGCGGGTGGACAGCGCTGTTCGACACCATGACGAAATGCGCTCGGAACGAGGTGGTCTACGAGTCTGTCGATACAGACTCGCTGATCTGCGTTCGAGCAGCAAACGTGGCCGACCACAGGGCGATCAAGGTCGCAGTGGCCGACCACATCGTCGACGCGCCGCCGGCGCGTGAGAAGGCACCTTCCGTAGGAAGGATGAAGACGACTAAGGCACTCCTCAGGGGGTTGCCTTGGTGCTGTGACGAGGCAGCGGTCCGGGAAGGGCTGCTGCGAGCCGGGTTTGGTAATGCAGCCGCAAGGTTGCACAACCGGACCAACAGGAAGAGGGCGCCGCTCTATGCCGTGACTGTGCAAACGGTCGACGGCGGGAGCGACATCTTCGACTTGCGGAAGTTGCTGGGCTTCCCGGTTACGACGGAGGCTCTCCCGACCGCCATGGATCCTCAGCCCCAGTGCTTCAGGTGCCAGGGCGAGGGCCATGTTGCGAAGTACTGCCGCAACGCGGCGCGGTGCGTCAAGTGCTCAGGTGAGCACGACAGCCGCGCCTGCGACCGCGGCAGCAACGCTCTGCCGACTTGTGTCCGGTGTGGCGGCCCGCACGTCGCCAGCTGGCGCGGTTGCGCGGCTTTCTCTAGCCGCAGCCGTGCCGGGGGCGGCGAAGCGGCCGCGGCCGCACCGACGCAGCAGCAGAAGAGAAGACGACGTCGGAAACGGCGTAGGGCGGAGAACAGCCCGGTGCAGCTGAGGGACGGCGCAGCAGCAGATCCACCTGCCAGGGGCGGGGACGGCCGCTCGGAAACGGGCCGCCAGGACGCAGCTCTCCCTCCCGCGAAGAGATGCGACCTCGAGCTCGGCATCGCCGTGAAGGAGGCCACAGCAGCCCTCAAAGCCGTAATGGCGGTGGAGAGGGCTGCCTTCGCAGCCGCCGTGGCTGCAGAGAAGGAAGAGGCCTTGAGGCAACTGCGTGCAGTCTTCGCCCAAGGCCTCAGTGCAGTCGTACCTGCGAACACTCCTGCGACCTCGCAGAAGGACGTTCGCGCGCCTGTCCCAGCGGTCGCCCCAGCAGCACCGCAGGTGAAAGGTGCAAAGAAGAAAACCGCCAGGGCAGTCTTCATCGCGCAAGCGTCGCCGCGCTGCCGCGCCGAACTTTTGTGTTACAGGGAGTAAGCCACTGCGGCCGGCCCAGGAGACAACGAGGGAGCCCAGCCGCGGCACCGGACTGACCCAGCGAACGACCACGCAGTACATAGGTAACGTTGCACGATACCTCACGCTAACCCCCCTCACCTTGCATGCTCTGTCGCAGCTAGCAAACCGCTACTGCTCTTACTTCCCGTCCTACTGTCGCAGAGGTTTTTTTCCCTTGGCGCTGGCCTTGGCACTTTTTTTTCCTCTGCTCTTACAACCGCTACCCTTCGATCGCTTTCGACCACTACTATCTCCTGATGGACCATGTTAATGAGTAGCCTTACCCAGACGCATGGATAACATCACAGCCTGCATCCTGTGACGCCTTGATTCAAAACTAACATGCATACGGAGGTGACAGTAGAACTTTTGTGTTGGTCACCACGTTGGTGCGGGCGTGGAGGGGCCCCATCCTTAGTGTCGCTGGGCGCAGACCGTAGCCGACTCGCCAGCCGCTGCAGCTGCTGTTTGTGCACGTTTTGCTTTGCCCGAGGAAGGAAGGATGACAGGCCGCGGCAAGGGAGGAAAGGGGCTCGGCAAGGGTGGCGCCAAGCGGCACCGCAAGGTGTTGCGCGACAACATCCAGGGCATCACGAAGCCCGCCATCCGCCGCCTGGCTCGCAGGGGCGGCGTGAAGCGCATCTCTGGTCTGATCTACGAGGAGACCCGCGGGGTGCTGAAGGTGTTCCTGGAGAACGTGATCCGCGACGCGGTGACGTACACTGAGCACGCCAAGCGCAAGACTGTGACGGCCATGGACGTGGTGTACGCCCTGAAGAGGCAGGGGCGCACCCTGTACGGTTTCGGCGGTTAGGCTGCGTCGCAGCGGGCGCTGGCCTTCCCGCGGCCGTGCTTGTGGGTGGGAGAGACTAGAAAACGGCCCTTTTCAGGGCCACCACACTGTTCGGAAGTTGAAAAGTGCGAAAGAGTCTGTGTTGTTGTTGCTGCGTGTGTGCGCTGTGTTGTTTGTTTCTTTCCGTTTGAGCGACGTGATGTGGCTGGGAGGGGAGAAGGAAAGGAAACGTGTCATGTGGCTGGCTGGCTGTGTGTGTGTGAGAGTGGAGCTGCTTCGTTTGTGTTTGTTATTGTGTGTCTTTGTATCGATCGCGATGGAGATGGCGGGCTGTGTGTTGTTGTGCGAGAGGCGGTGATTATTTGCTTGCGTGGTTTGGCTCTGTGTGTTAGGCGTGTGGGCATAGGCGGCCGGATCAGCTGTTTCGTTCGTGTCGACGGCCGTTGCGGCGCGCGGGAGTGGAGGGCGGTGTGTCGACACGCCTCCCTTTAACAATGGTCATTATTGCTGCCGTTGTCGTTTGGAAGGCGACTGCGACCGTGCAAAATGTGTGTGTGTGTGTGTGTTGGGCCACACGGGCTGTGTGGACGACAAGATGGCGGACGTGCGCCGGCGGCGGCTGTGCTGTGAAAGTGCAAAGTTAAAAACAAAACAAGGTGCGGCGAGGACGACTGAAATTTTGCTTTGGACGTAGGTTTGTGTGGTGGCCCTGAAAAGGGCCGATTGTTGTGGGCCGAGCCGAGCCGGCAAAGCGCGTTGCGTGCAGGGGAGCACGCGGCGCTGCGATTGCCTGGCCTCCTTTAGGCCTTCTTCTCGGTCTTCTTTGGCAGCAGGACGGCCTGGATGTTGGGCAGGACACCACCCTGTGCGATGGTGACGCCCGACAGGAGCTTGTTGAGCTCCTCGTCGTTGCGGATGGCAAGCTGCAGGTGGCGCGGGATGATGCGCGTCTTCTTGTTGTCGCGGGCCGCGTTTCCGGCCAGCTCGAGCACCTCAGCCGCGAGGTACTCCATGACGGCGGCGAGGTAGACGGGCGCCCCGGCGCCGACGCGCTCTGCGTAGTTTCCCTTGCGCAGGAGGCGGTGGATTCTGCCGACCGGGAACTGGAGCCCAGCCCTGCTTGAGCGGGACTTTGACTTGCCCTTGACTTTGCCTCCCTTTCCGCGTCCGGACATGGCGATTGGGCTAGCGACGGTGCACACGAAACGGAAACGAAAACGACCGGTGCGAGCGGCAGCGAGTCGAGCAGCGGAGTGCGTGCCGGCGCACTGCACTGCACTGCACTGCAATTCACTGGTTTCATCTACCAGGAGGAGGGACAGGCTAAGCAGCGAGGCTGCTGTTCCTGTTTGGACCTCTAGAGCTGTTGTGTGGCCTCACTGTTGGTTTGGCCTATGTGAGCGCCCGCGTGAGGGCGGACGCTGCTTTAAATGCGTCATAGCTGCTGCGGAAGAAGCTACTCCCGCAGCAGATCAGGCCAGCGCGTGGTTGGCCTGCGGTGGACTTGGTGTCCCAGTCCACGTATAAGATGACTGCCAGAGTGTCCTGCAGAGGCATAGAACACCCTGGCGGACTGCCTGATGCGATCCCGTAGCAACGGGACGCCAGCTTCCTCATGAAGCAGTCTCGTGGGGTACCGAGGCGGCTTGTGAAGTGCGAGTCGCAGCGCCCGATTTTGGACACGCTGGAGCATCGCAACGTGCGATGGAGCAGCATTCCCCCACACCACGGCGGCGTACTCGAGTACCGGCCGGACGAGGGCCAAGTACACGGTCAGGCCGTGCCGAGGGGGGAGAGTGGACGAGGGGTTCAGCAGCGGGTAGAGCGCCCGGAGACGCCCAATCGCCCGCCCCCTGATGTCGCGGATGTGCGGTAGCCAGGTGAGATGCCGGTCCAGCCGCACACCGAGGTATTGGCCTGTTGGTGACCAGGGGATGGGGCCTCCCGAGATCGAGACAGGCGGCAGGGCAGGAGGCAGTCGTCTCCGAGTGAAGACGACCGCCTGGCTCTTGGCGGCGTTGAATTTGAGACGCCACTTGGTGGACCACGCCCCCAGGACGTCGCACGCAAGTTGGAGTCGGCGGCACATCGCGACCACGTTCATGCTGCGGGTGAACAGCGCAGTGTCGTCGGCGTAAAGAGCCAACTCCACGCGTGCCACCCGCGGTGCGTCGGCGGTGTACAAGGTGTACAGCAGGGGGCCGAGAACCGACCCCTGCGGTACCCCTGCACGAATCGGCCGGTCGGTGGATGTGCCGCCGGCGGCCCGGACGTGGAAGGTGCGGCCCTCTAGGTAGGACCGCAGTAGAAGTGCGTGCGACGTCGGGACCCCATGTACAAGGAGCTTGTACACGAGGCCCTCGTGCCACACGCTGTCGAACGCCTTGGAGACGTCTAGGAGTACCGCCCCAAGGTACTCCCGCGTCTCCAGCGCCCTCATCGCCTGTTCCACCAGGCGTAGGAGCTGGTGCGTGGTCGAGTGGCCCCGCCGGAATCCGAACTGCTCAGCTGGAAGGAGCCCTTCAGCGGTGACGTGGCGCCACAGCCGCTCCACGTACAATCTCTCAAAAATCTTGGAGAGAGACGGGAGCAGGCTGATCGGCCGGTAATGCTCCACCTGGCGCGGATCCTTGCCGGCCTTTGGGATAGCCACCACTTCCGCGTGTTTCCACGCGGAAGGGTAGATCCCGGAGCTGAGGATACAGTTAAATGTGTCCGCTAGTGGCTGATAGAGTGCCGGCGGCAATAGCCGCAGGAGGTGGTTTGTGACTCCATCAGAGCCACCTGCCTTCTTCGGGTTGAGGCGGCGGAGCTGGAGTCCAACCTCTTCAGCTGTGACGGGCGTGATCACATCATCAGCGGCCCTGGCGGCGAGGAAAACTGGTAGGTGGTTTTCCACGAGTTGGACGTGTTCGGCGTCGAAAACATCCGCGACCGGTCGGAAGTTGTCGGCGAACACGTCTGCGAGTGCGTTGGCCTTGGCGTCCGGGGCGCAGACAACCTCGCCGCCGACATGGAGCGGAGGAACAGGCTGATGGCGGCGGAGGAAGCGCTTGGCGGTCCGCCAGGCACTCCCATCAGTCGTGTTCAGGGTGGCCACAAGGCCAGCCCAGTCACGGTTTCGGTGTTGGTCGATGGCGGCCCGGATTTCGCGCCGTGCCCGATTGAGGCGACGCTTGGTCTCAGGCTGCCTAGTGAGTTGCCACTCGCGGAAGAGGCGGTTTTTGGCCGTTATAGCCTCCAGTATGTGCGGAGGAAGCTGCCGAGACATCTCTCGGGGCCGCCGCGGCTGTCGGGGAGATGCAGCGGCAGCAGCGCTAAGGGTGTGCCGCGTAAAAAAGGCCAGCGCGGCATCGGCCCCCTCCAGGGCAGGATCTGGGGCATCTTCAAAGCGGCCGAGCAGTTCGGCTTGGAATCTGGCTTCGTCAATTCCGCGGAAGGTGCGGCGAGCAGGCGGCAGGGAGGCGCCGACAACGTCCATATCGTAGACCACCGGAAGGTGGTCAGAGGACAGGGCGCAGCGGACGGTAGCCGACGTAAAGTGCCCGACGCCTTTCAGGACTGCGACGTCGAGCACGTCGGGCTGGCCTCTGTTGGGAAAGAATGTATGGTCAAATGGACCCAGAACTAGAGCGCCGTGGCGTTGAGTGACGCGGAGAAGGCGTCGCCCGCTGACGTTGGTGACTCGAGAATTCCATTGCGGGCTCTTGGCATTTAAGTCACCCGCAATGAAAAGTTTCCCACGCAGCGTTAGGAGGGCATCAAGGTCGGCCTCCAGGAGATGGCCCCTCGGTGGCCTGTAGACAGCGATGAAGGTAATGACACCAGCTGTGGTGGTGACAGCCACCCCAGTGGCCTCCACCGCAGCTAGAGGCGGCAGCAGGACAGCATGGTGCTTCAGTGAGTTTTTCACATATATGGCAGTGCCTCCACCATGGGTGGGCCGGTCGGTGCGGTAGCAGCGATAGTTCGCCACACCGACGGCCACGCCAGGTTTAAGAAACGTCTCACAGACGAGGCAGATGTCTATCGCCTCATCTCGGAGGAATTGACGGAATTCCCCTTGTTGGGGAACTAAGCCGCGTGCGTTAAAGCCGCACACGGTGAGCCCATGTATATGCTCATTTTCCATGGCGGTCCGCAGGAACAACGCCGGCCTGGAGGGCGGACGTGACGGCAGTGACTAACACCGGCAGCTGCTCGAGCAGCTGGCTCAACGAACGCAAAAGCGTGCGGAGCTCAGCTGCATCAGGGGCCGTGGGGACCTCTGGGGCGGCCTCCATGGCAGGAACAGCAGGCTGCGGTGGGACCGCAGGAGGTGATGTTTGCAGCGGCACAGCCCGAGGGGCAGACCGCTGTCGCGGGGCAGCAGTGGCCGGACGTTCCGCCGCAGGGGCGGTGCGCCGCGGCCGTCGGCGGCGCCGGCGGGGGGAAGCAGCCGGTGCGGAAGGCGCGGGTGCAGGGGGAGCAGCCACATCTGACGGGGCAGGCTGCTGCAGCGCAGCGCCATCAGAGGCAGCAGGCCGCTGAGTAGAGGGGGCGGGCGCCCCCCCCTTGGCGGCATCAGCGAAGCTGGTGCCAGGCTGCACCTTGCGGGAAGGGGTAGCCCGGCCGCGATGCTGCTGGCGGCCACGTTGGAAGGCCGGACATCCCCGGTAGCTCGCAACGTGCGCGCCACTGCAGTTGCAGCACGTCGGTTTGTCCTCTCGCGGGAGTGGGCATTCCTTGCTCTGATGCTGGGCCCCGCACTTGACACAGCGGGGCGGCATCGAACAATAGCGCGACACATGGTCGAGCCGTTGGCAGGAGAAACACTGGGCCCTCCTGCCCTTGGCCCTCAGTGGCTCCACTGCGACATCGACCCGCCCAACCCGCTGCACCTGGAAAATCTTGCGATTTTCCAGGTTGTCAACAAGGACAACCAGGTACAGCGGCATTGGTCGGTGGGTGCGTGGGGAGTTCATGAGCCCCGTGTGTCGGATGCCGAAGCCCATGTCCTCCAGTTCTTCGCGTAGATAATCCGCCCCAAACTGGAGGGGGAGGCGGCGGAACACCACCTTCAGCAGTTTGAGTGGCTCTGATGGGTGCGTGTAGCAATGGAGGCCATCTTTGCAGATGACCTCCATGACTGCACGGTAGTCCTCAGCAGAAGTCGTGAGGAGCCGGTAGAGATTATTGCCAGCAGTCCTGACGCTGGCAGTTGGCGCCACCCTGGCGATCTTCTGCTCGAACAGCCGATAAGGGCCGTCCCATTGGACGACAATCGGCGGGGGGCGCGACGCAGCAGGCCGGCGTGGCACCCCGGCGTCGTCCGAGACGTCATCAGGTGCGTCCTGGAAGGCGTTGGCGGTCGGCAGCGGCAGCGCAGGCTGTAGGACAGCCGCCCTTGCCGTGTGCCGCCTGGCAGGGGTAACAAAACCGTCCTCATCAGGGTGACGCGCAGCAGCAGGCCCAGAGGAGGACCTCTGCTCCCTCGCGCACACCGTCGTCTCGACCGCCTGGGCCGCAGTGGCAGCGGCGGCGCGGGAGGCCTTAGTGGCCTTCTTCCGCGGCCGAGCAGTGTCGGAGGCTTGGGAGCGGCCGTCAGAGTCGTCCGTCGCGTCAGCCCGGCGCTTACGGAGCGCACGAGCATCGTCAGCGTCACGTCTGTCAGCGTCAGCAATGGCCTCCGCAAGATTTGCGTCTGGCAAGTCGTCGTCGTCGGTAATCATGGCGGCCTCTTGGGCTGGTTTTGCAACCGCCCGGACCGCGGTAGAGCCCTTCGCGCAGGGCGCGGCAGAAACTGGCGTGGCTACGGGTTCTTGATGTTGCAGGGCCGTAGGAGCAGCCACATGTGAACCGACCTCTCGCATGGTCGGCCCCTGTGGCGCACCCTGTGAGACCGCCGTCGCCAGAGACGCAGCCTGTGCGCCTGGCGAGGCCCCCACCGGCTCACCTGTCGCCTGTCGCCCCGTACCCGGCAGTGCAGAAGCCTTCCATATCCTGCAGTACGCAAGCATGGCAGCTTCGTCGTCCTCACGACCGGGGTAGTCACCCCCATGTGCGAGCTTATGCATGCGCACTTCCATGCGCTCCTGGGAGCGAGAAACATCAACAAGAGAAACGTCCAAGTCATTGTCAAGTGGTCGGCGCCGGTTCGTCATAAGTGGGGGGCCGGATGGGGCCGCCGACGGGAGCAACTCAGTCGCCTGAGCTGACCCCGCCGGACAGCGATCCGCCACACCCTTCGCTCGATCGTCAAACACGTCCTCTCGCCTCGACATCTCAGCTCGGAGTGCGTGCGTGCGTCGCGTGTGCCGGCGCAGCAGGGGTGGGGGTGCTTTATGGGCTCGGGTGCGGCGGCCGGTTGCGCGCGCGCCCCATTGGTCGGCGGCCGCAACAGGGCGAGCTGGTAAAGGTGCGGCGGCGGCTGGCGGCGGGTGCCACTGTGTGGGGAGACGCTGACTAGAGCGGAGCGCTTGCTACTGGTGTTGCTGCTGCCGTACGTTCGTTCGAGATGCCGCCCAAGACTAGCGGGAAGGCCGCCAAGAAGGCTGGCAAGGCGCAGAAGAACATTTCGAAGGGCGACAAGAAGAAGAAGCGCAAGAGGAAGGAGAGCTATGCCATCTACATCTACAAGGTGCTGAAGCAGGTGCACCCTGACACGGGCATCTCGTCGAAGGCGATGAGCATCATGAACAGCTTCGTGAACGACATTTTCGAGCGCATTGCGGCCGAGGCTTCTCGCCTGGCGCACTACAACAAGCGCTCGACCATCACGTCCCGCGAGATCCAGACCGCTGTGCGGCTGTTGCTGCCTGGCGAGCTGGCCAAGCACGCCGTGAGCGAGGGCACGAAGGCGGTGACCAAGTACACGAGCTCCAAGTAAGGAGGTGGCTCTGGAATGGAAGGATGGAGAAGGCTCCTCCGTTGCGAGAGCGGCAAAACGGCCCTTTTCAGGGCCACCAACTTGCCTTTTGCGGGAAGGGCGGAATTGTTGTTGTTGTTTGTGTGGACGGCTGTGATGTATGTGTGCATTTTGATTGTGGGCGCGTCAAAGCGTGTTGCGGGGTACGGCCACGAGGTTGGTCGCCGTGGCGTGGAATGGTGGCACGCCTCGTTGGAGTGGTTTTGACCCATTGGTGTTGGGGTGTGTGTGTGTGTGTTACCTGTCTGCGAGGGGGGACAGTGCGATCGGCGACTTTTGTGTCGCCGTAACGACGGCCGTTTGCGGGTTTGTTTTTTTGCACATCATACATGGCGAGGGTGAAATGTGAAATGTTTTTGTTTGGTTGTTTTTGCCGCCCACTATTCCCTTTGCCGTACGCCGAGTTTGACAATGGTGCGACGCAACTGCAGCGTGGAGGTGTGTGAGTGACGTTGAAATGAACGTGCCATTAAGACGCATTGTTGTTGTATTGTACTGTACGTGTACGGCGACACGCACGATGATGTACCATTCGACTCTGATTTTTGATAGCCGTGTCTGACTGATTGCGTACGACGCACGCACACCGATGTCGTCATTCAAGATGCACGCGTGTCCAGTGCAGTACAGTAAGCGCGACGCTAGACGACGACGACGGCGGCGGCGGTCGTTTGTTTGGCGAATGTCTGTACACGTGTTTGTCTGTGTCCATCCGGTATGTATGTATTTGTTTGTTTGAAAGTGTTTTGTGTGTCGGTGACGTGGTCCGATCCGTCGCCCCCTGAGTAACTGTCGATCGGCGCGATAGACCGGCGTCACGCAACTGAACCGAAGTCTTGGGCACACCCGTCATACTGTTGTACACCGTCGCGCTGAGAACGGTAACGAAAGGTTGACTTTGATCGGTCGAATGTCTGGGCAGAACGTGAGGAATGAGGCAAGAGTGCAAGGAGGAAAGGACAGAGGGGGGGCAAAAGAGAGAGGAAGGGAAAAAGGGGAGAAACGCATTCGTAGAGCAACGGAACGTTCCCGCGTCGGAGGCGTATTGGAGCCGCACTGAAATGCGTTTAACGGCGGCGCGGCTGCAAGTGTCTGCCGTGGTGAACGTTACCTTTGACGGCTGCATTGGGCTTTTGCCTTTGCTTTTGCTTTTGCTTTTGCTTTTGCTTTCGCTTTCGCTTTCCCGGATGTACGTAACGTTTGTTGATATGGTTCTGAGGAAGAGTGTATGACAGTGCCGTGCCGTCCATGTTCGTGTGCCCTCCCATTGTGTGTATGCTATTGTCTGTGTACTTGAATGATGTATGTAGGTGTTGGTGGACATGTTGTACCAGTGGGGGGAAATGGATCGTCGATAGTTGCCGTCACGGTCGAGATGACGCACCCTCCGTACAGAAAGGTGTCGAGAAAGTGTGTGTGTGTGTGTGTGTGCGTCCGTGAATTGGCAGTGTTTGGAGGTGGGCGTGCCCTGCATGTGGCCCGGAAGGCTGTTCGTTTGGCGGTAGTGTTGTGTGGACAGGGGAGGGGCATGCGTAACGCTGCTGGCATGGCATTTCGGGAGATGGGAGGGGGCAAACGAGGAGCGGCGGCCAAAGACGGGACGGGGAGGGGCGCGGTGTGGGTGGCTTGCGCCTGTGCTCGGCGTTGTGGTTTGTGCAAAAGAGGAGGAGAAAAACAATGAGTTGCCAGGGAGGGGAGCGGTGTTGTGTTGTGGTTGTCGTGGTGTAGCCGCAGACGCGGCTGTCAGTGAACGTGGCGAGACGGACGGATATGCGCGGAGGGGCGGGGGCGGCGCATTTCGCCGGTGCCGTGCCGTGCCTGAAAGCCGCGTGGTCGCTGTGTTGTTGGTGGCGTGGGGGCGAGGAGAGTACCGTACGGGTGTGCTTGTGCGCCGGAAATGGCACACTGCGCCTGCCCGTCTTGGAGGCTGATGGCTGTGGTGTGGAAATGGGGCGCGGTGATGTTGAAGCAGTTGAAGAACAGAAAAGAAACCAAGAAAACGGAAGGCGTGATGCGGCGGTGGTGGTGAGAGCGGGAAAAACAAAACAAAAAAAAAAAAAAAAAAACAACAAAAAAAAAAGAAGGAAAAACAACAAGAAACAAAAAAGAACACAAAACGTCTATCAATATTAAAATGTAAATGGAAATGGAAATGGACCCAGGTATAACCTCCCTGCACAAATAGCAGAGAGTCCGATGATAATAAAAATGTGCCAGAAGAATGTTAACGTCCCTACAAAACAAACCCAACGATAAGATTAATGAAAGAATGAACCGTATGTAACATTGCAACAGACATAATGAAACGTGATAAATTGTATAAGGGCAGCAGCGTTGACCTTTGGCCCTGTATTCAGAATAAAAAGAGCCAAAGATCGTTACCCCAATGAAAAAGACACTGAAACACGTATGTAATGTAACATAGCAGCGATGGCGAGACATTGTAGCATCTGTGACCAGAGAGTTTGCGCTGGACCGCGCGAGTGTTGCGAGCGGTTCTCAGTCAGTCAGTCAGTCAGTCAGTCGTTGCGAGTCTGTAGCTCTGTCTAGTTGAGGGCTGTACTCTGTCAGTAGTCGTCGCGTGCAGTACGCTAATAGTCGTCATGCAGAGCGGTCGGTCAGTAGTAGCAGCCGAGTGCGGTTGTGTGATGTAGGCGGTCGGCAACACTGGTCAAGATGGTGAATAAGGTATACTGTCAATTAATATAATCATTAGATAATGAAGAATTTTATTTATTGTAATTATTCTCCAACAAGTTCCCCAATAATAATTTCTATTTCAAAAGCATTTTTCAAACATTTAATTTTTTTATTGAACTAAAGAGTTCGTTGCACTTCACATTTCATTCCACTTCTTTGAAGAAAAATGTCACTAAAATCACAAAAAAAAGAGAATATTATTATTTGCAATGCAGTTCCTCCAAGCGCTGCGCAACAACAAGAGCAGAAATGTGACATCCATTTATTCTGAGGTAAGACTTTAAATTCTGATTGTTTTGCACAGGGCCAAAGACCGATATTTCGGTTTAATTGAAGTTTCCTGTCGCTGAACGGACTTTAAATGTTGTGAAGAATTTATATTTGAGTCAGATTGCGAATTTCACATTTTTGTTGCCATTTTCAATACCTCTCATTGTGGGCGAGGTTACAATTAGCGCAATGTCCATTAGCGTCCGTAAATAACATTGTCCATTAGTTTAAAATTTGCGGGGAGGTTACAACACACACAAAAAACAAAAAAAAAAAAAAAACAAAAAAATTGCATTTATATCCGCCCCTCAATTGTAGATACCCCTTACACAGCTGTGTGCAATGAATGAGTGCTGGCTGGTAATTAATTGCACTCCTTGGAGGGAAATGCCATAGGAAGTAGTCTTTAAAAAGTGAATGTTTTTCGTTAAAAGACAAGAGTTACTTTAGAAAAAAGTAATAGTGGGGCTTTTGTTTGTTGTTGAACAAAATAAGTACAATGAACATACGTTATCAGATTTGCGCAATGCAGCTTCACACTACCTTTTGATTATAACACAATATACTATACATCGTCCCGAACCGTGACCAGAGTCGCGAGACGAGCAGAGCACGCCGCCGACGCCCGCTCAGTACAACCGTCCACCCGCTACTACTGTCGACCGACTACTACCTCTCCCGACTCGCGCTACAATATATATAACAACTGTTCCTGGCGACCCGGTGCGTGCCACTACTGTCGTCTGGCGCGGTCCAAGCGCCGACTAGCAACGATAAATAACTCTCTGGTCAGACAGAGATGCTGTCATGCCTCGCCATCGCTCTGGTAATGAATACGTAGGTGTTGCAGCGTGCGTACCACCGGAACACGCAGTGGCGGAGCCAAAGACTGTGTTGTCGAGGTCGAGTGCGAGCGGGAAGAGAGGCAGCGCCGGCACGGAGATGCAAGCGAGCGCGAGACGCACGGGGGCTGCGGCGTGGCGCGTTTGCGGTGGGCGCCTTTGGTGGCAACGGCCGGGACAAGCAGCGGTGTATGGTGTGGTGCGGGGCGGACAGGGGCGGCGCGACGACGGCATGGGGGCGAAAACGGGACGGGGGACGGCGGATGTTGAGAGGCGTCACGCGCGGACAGGACACAGACACAGAGAGACACACAGATTGGAAAGGGAGGGTGCGCGGTAGTAGTTGGGAATGTGCGTACCGTGCGGGATGGGAGTGGGCGAGGAACACGGTCGTGGCCCCTGTTTTGGGTGCGTGTGGTGACGTCGGTGTGTTGTGGGAAGGGAAGGTGCTGTGGCGGCGGCGCGTAATGGGCGTAGGCCGAAAAGAGAAAGGAACGTGGGCAGTGTGTTGGCAAGCGTCGGTTCGACTGCGACGTTGATGGGCAGGGCAGGGCAAGGTTAATGGTGGTAGGAGTAGGCTTGTGGGCGCAAAAAATCTGCCGCTGCAGGCGGTGCCGTAACCGCCATGGCTGGAAGGAGAGAGGGCCAAAGAAAGAAAGAAAGAAGAAAACAAAAAAAACAAAAAAAAGGAGGGGGGGGGGCGAAAGTGGAGAGGCGGTGGTGTGAGAAGGGCGGGGGCGGAAGGAAGGCAGGAAGGACAAGAGGCGAGGCGACGGCTTGCTTTGTGTACCGGTCGGTCTCTGGCTATGCTTCGTTTTCTGCAGCAGGGTCGGTGCGCGGCGTGGCTCGCGGCAGTGGGAACGCCTGGCGGCTGGACGGCCAGCAATGCGGTTGGATGGGCGGCCACAGCACCGCACCTGTGCCCGAGGAGGAGACGCTGGCGGCGGGCCCTGAGGTGAGGCCGGCTCGGCTGGGGCTGTGGATGTGTAGGTGTGCGCCGCTGCTGCAACAACGAGTAAAAACGCGAGAAGAAGGGGTGGCGGTAGAGAGGGAGAAAAAAAAAAAAAAAAGGTCGTTGTTGTGTTGATGCGCAGGCAGACGCGTACAGAGAGACGAGCCCGGTCTGCAGCAGGGTGTGGCCGTGCCGAGTGCAGAGCAGCGGCGGCCCGGTTCGGTTCGGTTCGGCCCGGCCCGGCGGGCCGCGCTGTTGTCGCGGACGTGAGCGCCCCCTGGCGGGTGGCCGGAGGCGGCGCGGCGTGTTGGACGTGTGGCTGGTGGCAGTGCACAATTTGCGAGTGGCTGGCGGTGTGGTGTGGCGGTTGGCGCGTCGGGCGGCGGAGAGAGAGAGGGAGGAGAGGTATGTGTTGCGGGCGCCCTTTGCTGCGCTGCGTCGTTGCGTGTGCCGTACAGGGCGGGCGCTTGTCGACTGTGTGGGCGGTGTGGCGAATTGGCGTGAAACGGCTGCCGAGAGGTGTGTGGTAGCGAGCCGGTCGGTGTCAGTGCGAAGGGGAATGTGCGTGCGTTTGGCGGTTTCGGTGTGCTTTTTGCGGCGTGAGAGTGGGAATTAGTGGGGCCGGCTGTTGTGTTGGTTCCTTGTGTCTTGTGTCGCGTAGCTTGATGGCAACGTGGAAGGACGCCGGTTTCGTTTCGAGCCTTGCGTGTGGTTGTCGACGTTGACTGGTTGGCGTGTGCCGATGCACGTGCATGTGTGGGTCGCGAGTGCGTTTTTGGCTGGCTGTGTGTGTGTGTGTGTGTGTGTGTGTGTGTGTGTTTTGGGGGGGAAGGGGGAGGCGGTGGTGGAAGTGCAGTCGTTGCCACGGGCGTCGTCGGGTGGGGCTGGGGCTGTGCGTCGTGGCGGAAAGGTGGTAGGTTGCGGGAAGCGAGCCCGTCGTTGACGGTGTCGCGTGAGTTGTGAATCGAGTGGGGCGCGGGGCGCGGGACAGGAGCAGCGTGCCGCTGCGTCGTGGTCGTCAGCAGAGGCTGTGCGTGTGCTTGTCCTTTTTGTGGGCGGTTCGTGCGAGGCGTTTTTGTTTTGTGTTGCCCTAGTTGTTAGTTTATTTTGTTTGTGTTTGTTATTTTGAGACGACGACTGGTTGGTGGCGTGCGCGCGAAGTGGCGGTGTGCGCTTCCCGTGTCGTTTGTGTTGTTTTGTTTTTGTGTGTTTTTTTTGTGTTTTGCACTGGGCCCCGGGTGGGTGGGTGGGTGGGTGCGTGTGTGTCGATTGCCGGCTGGCGAAAGGTGCGCCATCGGCGGGGTGGGTCGCCGGCACAAGTAGAGGCGGCGGCGTTGTTGCTGTTGTTGTGTGGTGTTTGTTTTGTTCGGCTGTGTCGGCGAGCTGTGTTGCGGTGCGTGTGAATGGTGGTGCAAAAGTGCTGGCGTTGGGGCTGCGGCTGCGACGGCGGCGAGCCGCGGGCGCGCATGATAGTGATGTTGTGAACAGCGGCTGTGTACGGTAGTGGTGTTGTTGTAGCACGACGTGCATCCGGGCCGGCGCGGAAAGCGCAGTTGCGGGCGGTTGCCCTTCGGTGCCAGCCATGTCGCGTGAGCGGCGGGTTGCTCTGGTGTCGACACGTGGTGCTCTGGGTTGTTGTGTGGTGCCCTTTGGCCGGTGGGGGTGGTTCGCGTGTGTCTGGTTCGCGCTCGGTATCTGGTCGTGGTCGTGCTGCTCCCCCGTCTGTCGGCGGTTTTCGACGTCGTCTGTACGTTTTTGTTCGTTTGCGGCGTGCCTGCCGACGTCGTCCCGTCGCGACCTTTCAACCGAAAGTGTGGCGCCCGAAGGTGAACGAACGTAACCCTGACCTCGGCGCTTTACGCTGAGCCGAGCGAACCGAACCTAACCCGTGGTGTGGCGAGGTGAGCTCAGCCTGTGAGCCCCTAACGTCTACGTAAGGTAAGCTGTCCGGCTCACGCCTCACGTTTGAACGCTTTTTTTTTTTTTTTTAACCTACGTTTGACGCTTCTTAACCTAGCACTGACCCCTTAACCTAACGTGTAACCTAACCTAACCTAGCCTGTGACGCCTGACGTGTTTGAATGCTTAACCTAAGTTTGACGCTTAACCTAACCCAAGTCCCCTTAACCTAACCCACGTCCACCTAACCTAACCTAACCTAACCTAACCTAGACGTGTAAACGTAATGTGTAACGCGTAACGTGTAAGGTCGGCTGTCGTGTGTGCTGACGGCAGATTGGGTTGGTCTGTAGATTCGGATTGCGGTTTGCCTCGGTCGAGGGGTTGGGTCGGAAGCGGCGAGGGGCGGCGGCGCCTGTTGCGCAGGCGGCGTCCGTTTGCGGCGGGCAATTGTTGAAGAAACGGCTGTGAATGTTGGCGGGCGAGAGGAGGAGGACGGCGCGCGATGTGGCCCGACGGCTGCGGGCCGATCGGGAAACGGCGGGAGGGCGACGGAAGGCGATGGAGCGGCGGAGGCGCGTTTGCACGGCCGTCATCGCCGCACGCCTCGGCTTGTGTGGCTGTGGCGCCGGCCGCGCTGGCCGGGCTGCCGCGGCGACGGTGTGGGAGTTTTGCCGAAGGTTTGGCCATTGTGGCGGGTCGTCGGCTGGGGCTGTGGGGGCGGCATTTGGGCGGGGGCGGCGATTCTCGGCGGGCCGACCCAGGCTGTAGCGCGCGGTAGCTGCAGTTTGGCCGTGGTTTGCGGCGCTGCCGTGGCGACTGGTTGGCGACTGTGGTGTGGCTGTGTGTAGCCCCATCCTCGGTGGTTTGAAAGGCGCGGGCGGTTGTGGCGCAGGTTTGGGGCTGCTCCGCACAGGCTGTCGGACGTTGGGCGGTAGCAAGCGCGGGAGGCGCGGCGCGGCGGCGCGCAGAGTGGCGGCCGCTCTCTCGGCCGTCCGCGCCCGCCCGCGACACTGGCTGGGCCTTGTGATTCTCTGCTCTGCTGCTGTGCTGTGCTGTGCTTGCGTGCCTGCCGTCCCGCTCGCTCTCGCTCTCGCTCTCGCTCTCGCTGTGTGTTACGCGCGTCGTCGAAATGGCAGATCAGGCGGCTACGAACGAGACTGCTGCGGCACCCGCCGCCACCGGCACTACGAAGAAGGCCAAGTCTGCGTCGTCTGCGAAGAAGCCGCGCGCCAAGCCTGCGCACCCGCGCACCTCTGAGATGGTGACGGCCGCCATCAAGAGTCTGAAGGAGCGCGGCGGGTCGTCGCTGCAGGCGATCAAGAAGTACATAGCCGCGCACTACAAGCTGGACGCGGAGAAGCTGGCGCCGTTTATCAAGAAGTACCTCAAGTCGGCCGTCGTGGCGGGCGAGCTGGTGCAGACGAAGGGGAAGGGCGCGTCCGGCTCGTTCAAGCTTGCCGGCGCCGGCGGCGGGGGGGCGGCCGAGGGCGGCAAGGCTCGTGCTGGCGGTGCCAAGAAGAAGCGCGCCGCTCCGGCCAGCAAGGAGAAGAAGGGCGCCCGTGCGGCCGGCGCAAAGAAGGCTGGTGGCGTGAAGGCGGCGACCGGTCGGAAGGCGGGCGCCGCCAAGAAGGCGTCTGCGGCGTCGGCCGCTCCCGCGGGTGCGAAGAAGGCGGCTGCGGCCAAGCCGGCCAAGGCCAAGTCGCCGTCGAAGGCGAAGAAGGCCGCCAAGGTTCCGACGAAGAAGCCGAAGGCGCCGCGCCCGAAGAAGGCGACGACGCCGTCTAAGGCGAAGGCTTCGCCCAAGAAGAAGAAGTAGAGTAGAGGAGAAAGAGATGGGAGAAAGGAAGGGTTTGGCGCTTGACTCCGTCGTCCCCACCCCCCGTCGTCGTCTAGTGGCGCGCAAGAGACGCGCGGCCCAAAACGGCCCTTCTCAGGGCCATCAAAGCACGTCGGGGAAGGTTTTGATTGTCGTGTAGCGTCTGGTGTGGGTGTCTGTCTGTCTGGCGTTTCTGTATGCCCGTGGGGATGCTGTTTGCGTGCCGTGGTGGTTGGATTGCGGGGGTCGGTGGCGGGTGTGGGCGGCGGTAGCGGTAAGCGGTGTTGTTGTTGTTGTTGTTGTTGTCGTGGTTGATTGTCGCCGTGTTTGTGGCGGCGGCCGACGGT
This sequence comes from Schistocerca serialis cubense, assembly GCF_023864345.2. NCBI lineage: Eukaryota > Metazoa > Arthropoda > Insecta > Orthoptera > Acrididae > Schistocerca > Schistocerca serialis. The sequence goes on from NW_026047922.1 coordinate 29,039, forward strand.
TGGTTTTCTGTCACGTTGTTTTGTTTGAATACGTTGGTTGGCTTGCCTGCGTTCGTTCTTCTCGGATGTCTGTCTTGTCGAGTCGTGTCTGGTCTTTGTTTTGTTTCTTTGTGTGTGTGTGTTATGTTTTGCAACGGGGGGCACGTTGAGATGTGGAAGGAGTCGGCGGGGGATTTCGGTGGCGTGTAGAGCGAGCGAGCGCGCCTGCCTGGCCGTTGGCCGTCGGAGTTGGAGTGCGGGTTTTTTTTGTTTTCGAAACGAAAGCGGCGGCCGGCCAGCCACCCGTGCGGTGTGACGTCGGCCGTTGGGTATTGTGCGCTTTGAGCGCCGGGGAGGGATGATGTGTGATTGTTGCGCGCTGCTAGCAGGCAGGCAGAGTGAGCGGGTGTGGCGGACGGACGGGAAGTGGTGGTTTTTGTTTTTGGGTTGCGGGGCGAGAGGCAGGCGACCGACAAAGTTTGCTCGCGACGGAGAGATGTTAGTGGCCCTGAAAAGGGCCGTTTTTGTTTGTGCGGTGCGGTGCGGTGCGGTGCCGCGGCGCGGTTTAGGCGCGCTCGCCGCGGATGCGGCGCGCGAGCTGGATGTCCTTGGGCATGATGGTGACGCGCTTGGCGTGGATTGCGCACAGGTTGGTGTCTTCGAAGAGGCCGACGAGGTAGGCCTCGCTGGCCTCCTGCAGGGCCATGACTGCGGAGCTCTGGAAGCGCAGGTCGGTCTTGAAGTCCTGGGCGATCTCGCGCACTAGGCGCTGGAATGGCAGCTTGCGGATGAGCAGCTCTGTGCTCTTCTGGTAGCGCCTGATTTCTCGCAGGGCGACGGTGCCCGGCCTGTAGCGGTGGGGCTTCTTGACGCCTCCGGTGGCGGGCGCGCTCTTCCTCGCCGCCTTGGTGGCGAGCTGTTTGCGCGGCGCCTTTCCGCCGGTGGACTTGCGGGCCGTTTGCTTTGTGCGGGCCATAGCGGTAGCGGTAGCGGAGCGGCGTGCGTGGAGGTTAGGTGCGGCGCGGCGTCCGGTGCTGCCTAGACAACGGGCCCGCGCGCCTCCGTGCTGCGCTTATATGCCCTCGGTTGCGCGTGGTGGGGGGAGGGCGGGCCAGAGTCTATATAGGGGGGCGGCGGGCGCGCTGGGCGCAGACCGTAGCCGACTCGCCAGCCGCTGCAGCTGCTGTTTGTGCACGTTTTGCTTTGCCCGAGGAAGGAAGGATGACAGGCCGCGGCAAGGGAGGAAAGGGGCTCGGCAAGGGTGGCGCCAAGCGGCACCGCAAGGTGTTGCGCGACAACATCCAGGGCATCACGAAGCCCGCCATCCGCCGCCTGGCTCGCAGGGGCGGCGTGAAGCGCATCTCTGGTCTGATCTACGAGGAGACCCGCGGGGTGCTGAAGGTGTTCCTGGAGAACGTGATCCGCGACGCGGTGACGTACACTGAGCACGCCAAGCGCAAGACTGTGACGGCCATGGACGTGGTGTACGCCCTGAAGAGGCAGGGGCGCACCCTGTACGGTTTCGGCGGTTAGGCTGCGTCGCAGCGGGCGCTGGCCTTCCCGCGGCCGTGCTTGTGGGTGGGAGAGACTAGAAAACGGCCCTTTTCAGGGCCACCACACTGTTCGGAAGTTGAAAAGTGCGAAAGAGTCTGTGTTGTTGTTGCTGCGTGTGTGCGCTGTGTTGTTTGTTTCTTTCCGTTTGAGCGACGTGATGTGGCTGGGAGGGGAGAAGGAAAGGAAACGTGTCATGTGGCTGGCTGGCTGTGTGTGTGTGAGAGTGGAGCTGCTTCGTTTGTGTTTGTTATTGTGTGTCTTTGTATCGATCGCGATGGAGATGGCGGGCTGTGTGTTGTTGTGCGAGAGGCGGTGATTATTTGCTTGCGTGGTTTGGCTCTGTGTGTTAGGCGTGTGGGCATAGGCGGCCGGATCAGCTGTTTCGTTCGTGTCGACGGCCGTTGCGGCGCGCGGGAGTGGAGGGCGGTGTGTCGACACGCCTCCCTTTAACAATGGTCATTATTGCTGCCGTTGTCGTTTGGAAGGCGACTGCGACCGTGCAAAATGTGTGTGTGTGTGTGTGTTGGGCCACACGGGCTGTGTGGACGACAAGATGGCGGACGTGCGCCGGCGGCGGCTGTGCTGTGAAAGTGCAAAGTTAAAAACAAAACAAGGTGCGGCGAGGACGACTGAAATTTTGCTTTGGACGTAGGTTTGTGTGGTGGCCCTGAAAAGGGCCGATTGTTGTGGGCCGAGCCGAGCCGGCAAAGCGCGTTGCGTGCAGGGGAGCACGCGGCGCTGCGATTGCCTGGCCTCCTTTAGGCCTTCTTCTCGGTCTTCTTTGGCAGCAGGACGGCCTGGATGTTGGGCAGGACACCACCCTGTGCGATGGTGACGCCCGACAGGAGCTTGTTGAGCTCCTCGTCGTTGCGGATGGCAAGCTGCAGGTGGCGCGGGATGATGCGCGTCTTCTTGTTGTCGCGGGCCGCGTTTCCGGCCAGCTCCAGCACCTCAGCCGCGAGGTACTCCATGACGGCGGCGAGGTAGACGGGCGCCCCGGCGCCGACGCGCTCTGCGTAGTTTCCCTTGCGCAGGAGGCGGTAGATTCTGCCGACCGGGAACTGGAGCCCAGCCCTGCTTGAGCGGGACTTTGACTTGCCCTTGACTTTGCCTCCCTTTCCGCGTCCGGACATGGCGATTGGGCTAGCGACGGTGCACACGAAACGGAAACGAAAACGACCGGTGCGAGCGGCAGCGAGTCGAGCAGCGGAGTGCGTGCCGGCGCAGCAGGGGTGGGGGTGCTTTATGGGCTCGGGTGCGGCGGCCGGTTGCGCGCGCGCCCCATTGGTCGGCGGCCGCAACAGGGCGAGCTGGTAAAGGTGCGGCGGCGGCTGGCGGCGGGTGCCACTGTGTGGGGAGACGCTGACTAGAGCGGAGCGCTTGCTACTGGTGTTGCTGCTGCCGTACGTTCGTTCGAGATGCCGCCCAAGACTAGCGGGAAGGCCGCCAAGAAGGCTGGCAAGGCGCAGAAGAACATTTCGAAGGGCGACAAGAAGAAGAAGCGCAAGAGGAAGGAGAGCTATGCCATCTACATCTACAAGGTGCTGAAGCAGGTGCACCCTGACACGGGCATCTCGTCGAAGGCGATGAGCATCATGAACAGCTTCGTGAACGACATTTTCGAGCGCATTGCGGCCGAGGCTTCTCGCCTGGCGCACTACAACAAGCGCTCGACCATCACGTCCCGCGAGATCCAGACCGCTGTGCGGCTGTTGCTGCCTGGCGAGCTGGCCAAGCACGCCGTGAGCGAGGGCACGAAGGCGGTGACCAAGTACACGAGCTCCAAGTAAGGAGGTGGCTCTGGAATGGAAGGATGGAGAAGGCTCCTCCGTTGCGAGAGCGGCAAAACGGCCCTTTTCAGGGCCACCAACTTGCCTTTTGCGGGAAGGGCGGAATTGTTGTTGTTGTTTGTGTGGACGGCTGTGATGTATGTGTGCATTTTGATTGTGGGCGCGTCAAAGCGTGTTGCGGGGTACGGCCACGAGGTTGGTCGCCGTGGCGTGGAATGGTGGCACGCCTCGTTGGAGTGGTTTTGACCCATTGGTGTTGGGGTGTGTGTGTGTGTGTGTTACCTGTCTGCGAGGGGGGACAGTGCGATCGGCGACTTTTGTGTCGCCGTAACGACGGCCGTTTGCGGGTTTGTTTTTTTGCACATCATACATGGCGAGGGTGAAATGTGAAATGTTTTTGTTTGGTTGTTTTTGCCGCCCACTATTCCCTTTGCCGTACGCCGAGTTTGACAATGGTGCGACGCAACTGCAGCGTGGAGGTGTGTGAGTGACGTTGAAATGAACGTGCCATTAAGACGCATTGTTGTTGTATTGTACTGTACGTGTACGGCGACACGCACGATGATGTACCATTCGACTCTGATTTTTGATAGCCGTGTCTGACTGATTGCGTACGACGCACGCACACCGATGTCGTCATTCAAGATGCACGCGTGTCCAGTGCAGTACAGTAAGCGCGACGCTAGACGACGACGACGGCGGCGGCGGTCGTTTGTTTGGCGAATGTCTGTACACGTGTTTGTCTGTGTCCATCCGGTATGTATGTATTTGTTTGTTTGAAAGTGTTTTGTGTGTCGGTGACGTGGTCCGATCCGTCGCCCCCTGAGTAACTGTCGATCGGCGCGATAGACCGGCGTCACGCAACTGAACCGAAGTCTTGGGCACACCCGTCATACTGTTGTACACCGTCGCGCTGAGAACGGTAACGAAAGGTTGACTTTGATCGGTCGAATGTCTGGGCAGAACGTGAGGAATGAGGCAAGAGTGCAAGGAGGAAAGGACAGAGGGGGGGCAAAAGAGAGAGGAAGGGAAAAAGGGGAGAAACGCATTCGTAGAGCAACGGAACGTTCCCGCGTCGGAGGCGTATTGGAGCCGCACTGAAATGCGTTTAACGGCGGCGCGGCTGCAAGTGTCTGCCGTGGTGAACGTTACCTTTGACGGCTGCATTGGGCTTTTGCCTTTGCTTTTGCTTTTGCTTTTGCTTTTGCTTTCGCTTTCGCTTTCCCGGATGTACGTAACGTTTGTTGATATGGTTCTGAGGAAGAGTGTATGACAGTGCCGTGCCGTCCATGTTCGTGTGCCCTCCCATTGTGTGTATGCTATTGTCTGTGTACTTGAATGATGTATGTAGGTGTTGGTGGACATGTTGTACCAGTGGGGGGAAATGGATCGTCGATAGTTGCCGTCACGGTCGAGATGACGCACCCTCCGTACAGAAAGGTGTCGAGAAAGTGTGTGTGTGTGTGTGTGTGCGTCCGTGAATTGGCAGTGTTTGGAGGTGGGCGTGCCCTGCATGTGGCCCGGAAGGCTGTTCGTTTGGCGGTAGTGTTGTGTGGACAGGGGAGGGGCATGCGTAACGCTGCTGGCATGGCATTTCGGGAGATGGGAGGGGGCAAACGAGGAGCGGCGGCCAAAGACGGGACGGGGAGGGGCGCGGTGTGGGTGGCTTGCGCCTGTGCTCGGCGTTGTGGTTTGTGCAAAAGAGGAGGAGAAAAACAATGAGTTGCCAGGGAGGGGAGCGGTGTTGTGTTGTGGTTGTCGTGGTGTAGCCGCAGACGCGGCTGTCAGTGAACGTGGCGAGACGGACGGATATGCGCGGAGGGGCGGGGGCGGCGCATTTCGCCGGTGCCGTGCCGTGCCTGAAAGCCGCGTGGTCGCTGTGTTGTTGGTGGCGTGGGGGCGAGGAGAGTACCGTACGGGTGTGCTTGTGCGCCGGAAATGGCACACTGCGCCTGCCCGTCTTGGAGGCTGATGGCTGTGGTGTGGAAATGGGGCGCGGTGATGTTGAAGCAGTTGAAGAACAGAAAAGAAACCAAGAAAACGGAAGGCGTGATGCGGCGGTGGTGGTGAGAGCGGGAAAAACAAAACAACAAAAAAAAAAAAAAAACAACAAAAAAAAAAGAAGGAAAAACAACAAGAAACAAAAAAGAACACAAAACGTCTATCAATATTAAAATGTAAATGGAAATGGAAATGGACCCAGGTATAACCTCCCTGCACAAATAGCAGAGAGTCCGATGATAATAAAAATGTGCCAGAAGAATGTTAACGTCCCTACAAAACAAACCCAACGATAAGATTAATGAAAGAATGAACCGTATGTAACATTGCAACAGACATAATGAAACGTGATAAATTGTATAAGGGCAGCAGCGTTGACCTTTGGCCCTGTATTCAGAATAAAAAGAGCCAAAGATCGTTACCCCAATGAAAAAGACACTGAAACACGTATGTAATGTAACATAGCAGCGATGGCGAGACATTGTAGCATCTGTGACCAGAGAGTTTGCGCTGGACCGCGCGAGTGTTGCGAGCGGTTCTCAGTCAGTCAGTCAGTCAGTCAGTCGTTGCGAGTCTGTAGCTCTGTCTAGTTGAGGGCTGTACTCTGTCAGTAGTCGTCGCGTGCAGTACGCTAATAGTCGTCATGCAGAGCGGTCGGTCAGTAGTAGCAGCCGAGTGCGGTTGTGTGATGTAGGCGGTCGGCAACACTGGTCAAGATGGTGAATAAGGTATACTGTCAATTAATATAATCATTAGATAATGAAGAATTTTATTTATTGTAATTATTCTCCAACAAGTTCCCCAATAATAATTTCTATTTCAAAAGCATTTTTCAAACATTTAATTTTTTTATTGAACTAAAGAGTTCGTTGCACTTCACATTTCATTCCACTTCTTTGAAGAAAAATGTCACTAAAATCACAAAAAAAAGAGAATATTATTATTTGCAATGCAGTTCCTCCAAGCGCTGCGCAACAACAAGAGCAGAAATGTGACATCCATTTATTCTGAGGTAAGACTTTAAATTCTGATTGTTTTGCACAGGGCCAAAGACCGATATTTCGGTTTAATTGAAGTTTCCTGTCGCTGAACGGACTTTAAATGTTGTGAAGAATTTATATTTGAGTCAGATTGCGAATTTCACATTTTTGTTGCCATTTTCAATACCTCTCATTGTGGGCGAGGTTACAATTAGCGCAATGTCCATTAGCGTCCGTAAATAACATTGTCCATTAGTTTAAAATTTGCGGGGAGGTTACAACACACACAAAAAACAAAAAAAAAAAAAAAAAAAAAAAAAAAAAAATTGCATTTATATCCGCCCCTCAATTGTAGATACCCCTTACACAGCTGTGTGCAATGAATGAGTGCTGGCTGGTAATTAATTGCACTCCTTGGAGGGAAATGCCATAGGAAGTAGTCTTTAAAAAGTGAATGTTTTTCGTTAAAAGACAAGAGTTACTTTAGAAAAAAGTAATAGTGGGGCTTTTGTTTGTTGTTGAACAAAATAAGTACAATGAACATACGTTATCAGATTTGCGCAATGCAGCTTCACACTACCTTTTGATTATAACACAATATACTATACATCGTCCCGAACCGTGACCAGAGTCGCGAGACGAGCAGAGCACGCCGCCGACGCCCGCTCAGTACAACCGTCCACCCGCTACTACTGTCGACCGACTACTACCTCTCCCGACTCGCGCTACAATATATATAACAACTGTTCCTGGCGACCCGGTGCGTGCCACTACTGTCGTCTGGCGCGGTCCAAGCGCCGACTAGCAACGATAAATAACTCTCTGGTCAGACAGAGATGCTGTCATGCCTCGCCATCGCTCTGGTAATGAATACGTAGGTGTTGCAGCGTGCGTACCACCGGAACACGCAGTGGCGGAGCCAAAGACTGTGTTGTCGAGGTCGAGTGCGAGCGGGAAGAGAGGCAGCGCCGGCACGGAGATGCAAGCGAGCGCGAGACGCACGGGGGCTGCGGCGTGGCGCGTTTGCGGTCGGCGCCTTTGGTGGCAACGGCCGGGACAAGCAGCGGTGTATGGTGTGGTGCGGGGCGGACAGGGGCGGCGCGACGACGGCATGGGGGCGAAAACGGGACGGGGGACGGCGGATGTTGAGAGGCGTCACGCGCGGACAGGACACAGACACAGAGAGACACACAGATTGGAAAGGGAGGGTGCGCGGTAGTAGTTGGGAATGTGCGTACCGTGCGGGATGGGAGTGGGCGAGGAACACGGTCGTGGCCCCTGTTTTGGGTGCGTGTGGTGACGTCGGTGTGTTGTGGGAAGGGAAGGTGCTGTGGCGGCGGCGCGTAATGGGCGTAGGCCGAAAAGAGAAAGGAACGTGGGCAGTGTGTTGGCAAGCGTCGGTTCGACTGCGACGTTGATGGGCAGGGCAGGGCAAGGTTAATGGTGGTAGGTGTAGGCTTGTGGGCGCAAAAAATCTGCCGCTGCAGGCGGTGCCGTAACCGCCATGGCTGGAAGGAGAGAGGGCCAAAGAAAGAAAGAAAGAAGAAAACAAAAAAAACAAAAAAAAGGAGGGGGGGGGGGGCGAAAGTGGAGAGGCGGTGGTGTGAGAAGGGCGGGGGCGGAAGGAAGGCAGGAAGGACAAGAGGCGAGGCGACGGCTTGCTTTGTGTACCGGTCGGTCTCTGGCTATGCTTCGTTTTCTGCAGCAGGGTCGGTGCGCGGCGTGGCTCGCGGCAGTGGGAACGCCTGGCGGCTGGACGGCCAGCAATGCGGTTGGATGGGCGGCCACAGCACCGCACCTGTGCCCGAGGAGGAGACGCTGGCGGCGGGCCCTGAGGTGAGGCCGGCTCGGCTGGGGCTGTGGATGTGTAGGTGTGCGCCGCTGCTGCAACAACGAGTAAAAACGCGAGAAGAAGGGGTGGCGGTAGAGAGGGAGAAAAAAAAAAAAAAAAGGTCGTTGTTGTGTTGATGCGCAGGCAGACGCGTACAGAGAGACGAGCCCGGTCTGCAGCAGGGTGTGGCCGTGCCGAGTGCAGAGCAGCGGCGGCCCGGTTCGGTTCGGTTCGGCCCGGCCCGGCGGGCCGCGCTGTTGTCGCGGACGTGAGCGCCCCCTGGCGGGTGGCCGGAGGCGGCGCGGCGTGTTGGACGTGTGGCTGGTGGCAGTGCACAATTTGCGAGTGGCTGGCGGTGTGGTGTGGCGGTTGGCGCGTCGGGCGGCGGAGAGAGAGAGGGAGGAGAGGTATGTGTTGCGGGCGCCCTTTGCTGCGCTGCGTCGTTGCGTGTGCCGTACAGGGCGGGCGCTTGTCGACTGTGTGGGCGGTGTGGCGAATTGGCGTGAAACGGCTGCCGAGAGGTGTGTGGTAGCGAGCCGGTCGGTGTCAGTGCGAAGGGGAATGTGCGTGCGTTTGGCGGTTTCGGTGTGCTTTTTGCGGCGTGAGAGTGGGAATTAGTGGGGCCGGCTGTTGTGTTGGTTCCTTGTGTCTTGTGTCGCGTAGCTTGATGGCAACGTGGAAGGACGCCGGTTTCGTTTCGAGCCTTGCGTGTGGTTGTCGACGTTGACTGGTTGGCGTGTGCCGATGCACGTGCATGTGTGGGTCGCGAGTGCGTTTTTGGCTGGCTGTGTGTGTGTGTGTGTGTGTTTTGGGGGGGAAGGGGGAGGCGGTGGTGGAAGTGCAGTCGTTGCCACGGGCGTCGTCGGGTGGGGCTGGGGCTGTGCGTCGTGGCGGAAAGGTGGTAGGTTGCGGGAAGCGAGCCCGTCGTTGACGGTGTCGCGTGAGTTGTGAATCGAGTGGGGCGCGGGGCGCGGGACAGGAGCAGCGTGCCGCTGCGTCGTGGTCGTCAGCAGAGGCTGTGCGTGTGCTTGTCCTTTTTGTGGGCGGTTCGTGCGAGGCGTTTTTGTTTTGTGTTGCCCTAGTTGTTAGTTTATTTTGTTTGTGTTTGTTATTTTGAGACGACGACTGGTTGGTGGCGTGCGCGCGAAGTGGCGGTGTGCGCTTCCCGTGTCGTTTGTGTTGTTTTGTTTTTGTGTGTTTTTTTTGTGTTTTGCACTGGGCCCCGGGTGGGTGGGTGGGTGGGTGCGTGTGTGTCGATTGCCGGCTGGCGAAAGGTGCGCCATCGGCGGGGTGGGTCGCCGGCACAAGTAGAGGCGGCGGCGTTGTTGCTGTTGTTGTGTGGTGTTTGTTTTGTTCGGCTGTGTCGGCGAGCTGTGTTGCGGTGCGTGTGAATGGTGGTGCAAAAGTGCTGGCGTTGGGGCTGCGGCTGCGACGGCGGCGAGCCGCGGGCGCGCATGATAGTGATGTTGTGAACAGCGGCTGTGTACGGTAGTGGTGTTGTTGTAGCACGACGTGCATCCGGGCCGGCGCGGAAAGCGCAGTTGCGGGCGGTTGCCCTTCGGTGCCAGCCATGTCGCGTGAGCGGCGGGTTGCTCTGGTGTCGACACGTGGTGCTCTGGGTTGTTGTGTGGTGCCCTTTGGCCGGTGGGGGTGGTTCGCGTGTGTCTGGTTCGCGCTCGGTATCTGGTCGTGGTCGTGCTGCTCCCCCGTCTGTCGGCGGTTTTCGACGTCGTCTGTACGTTTTTGTTCGTTTGCGGCGTGCCTGCCGACGTCGTCCCGTCGCGACCTTTCAACCGAAAGTGTGGCGCCCGAAGGTGAACGAACGTAACCCTGACCTCGGCGCTTTACGCTGAGCCGAGCGAACCGAACCTAACCCGTGGTGTGGCGAGGTGAGCTCAGCCTGTGAGCCCCTAACGTCTACGTAAGGTAAGCTGTCCGGCTCACGCCTCACGTTTGAACGCTTTTTTTTTTTTTTTTAACCTACGTTTGACGCTTCTTAACCTAGCACTGACCCCTTAACCTAACGTGTAACCTAACCTAACCTAGCCTGTGACGCCTGACGTGTTTGAATGCTTAACCTAAGTTTGACGCTTAACCTAACCCAAGTCCCCTTAACCTAACCCACGTCCACCTAACCTAACCTAACCTAACCTAACCTAGACGTGTAAACGTAATGTGTAACGCGTAACGTGTAAGGTCGGCTGTCGTGTGTGCTGACGGCAGATTGGGTTGGTCTGTAGATTCGGATTGCGGTTTGCCTCGGTCGAGGGGTTGGGTCGGAAGCGGCGAGGGGCGGCGGCGCCTGTTGCGCAGGCGGCGTCCGTTTGCGGCGGGCAATTGTTGAAGAAACGGCTGTGAATGTTGGCGGGCGAGAGGAGGAGGACGGCGCGCGATGTGGCCCGACGGCTGCGGGCCGATCGGGAAACGGCGGGAGGGCGACGGAAGGCGATGGGGCGGCGGAGGCGCGTTTGCACGGCCGTCATCGCCGCACGCCTCGGCTTGTGTGGCTGTGGCGCCGGCCGCGCTGGCCGGGCTGCCGCGGCGACGGTGTGGGAGTTTTGCCGAAGGTTTGGCCATTGTGGCGGGTCGTCGGCTGGGGCTGTGGGGGCGGCATTTGGGCGGGGGCGGCGATTCTCGGCGGGCCGACCCAGGCTGTAGCGCGCGGTAGCTGCAGTTTGGCCGTGGTTTGCGGCGCTGCCGTGGCGACTGGTTGGCGACTGTGGTGTGGCTGTGTGTAGCCCCATCCTCGGTGGTTTGAAAGGCGCGGGCGGTTGTGGCGCAGGTTTGGGGCTGCTCCGCACAGGCTGTCGGACGTTGGGCGGTAGCAAGCGCGGGAGGCGCGGCGCGGCGGCGCGCAGAGTGGCGGCCGCTCTCTCGGCCGTCCGCGCCCGCCCGCGACACTGGCTGGGCCTTGTGATTCTCTGCTCTGCTGCTGTGCTGTGCTTGCGTGCCTGCCTGCCGTCCCGCTCGCTCTCGCTCTCGCTGTGTGTTACGCGCGTCGTCGAAATGGCAGATCAGGCGGCTACGAACGAGACTGCTGCGGCACCCGCCGCCACCGGCACTACGAAGAAGGCCAAGTCTGCGTCGTCTGCGAAGAAGCCGCGCGCCAAGCCTGCGCACCCGCGCACCTCTGAGATGGTGACGGCCGCCATCAAGAGTCTGAAGGAGCGCGGCGGGTCGTCGCTGCAGGCGATCAAGAAGTACATAGCCGCGCACTACAAGCTGGACGCGGAGAAGCTGGCGCCGTTTATCAAGAAGTACCTCAAGTCGGCCGTCGTGGCGGGCGAGCTGGTGCAGACGAAGGGGAAGGGCGCGTCCGGCTCGTTCAAGCTTGCCGGCGCCGGCGGCGGGGGGGCGGCCGAGGGCGGCAAGGCTCGTGCTGGCGGTGCCAAGAAGAAGCGCGCCGCTCCGGCCAGCAAGGAGAAGAAGGGCGCCCGTGCGGCCGGCGCAAAGAAGGCTGGTGGCGTGAAGGCGGCGACCGGTCGGAAGGCGGGCGCCGCCAAGAAGGCGTCTGCGGCGTCGGCCGCTCCCGCGGGTGCGAAGAAGGCGGCTGCGGCCAAGCCGGCCAAGGCCAAGTCGCCGTCGAAGGCGAAGAAGGCCGCCAAGGTTCCGACGAAGAAGCCGAAGGCGCCGCGCCCGAAGAAGGCGACGACGCCGTCTAAGGCGAAGGCTTCGCCCAAGAAGAAGAAGTAGAGTAGAGGAGAAAGAGATGGGAGAAAGGAAGGGTTTGGCGCTTGACTCCGTCGTCCCCACCCCCAGTCGTCGTCTAGTGGCGCGCAAGAGACGCGCGGCCCAAAACGGCCCTTCTCAGGGCCATCAAAGCACGTCGGGGAAGGTTTTGATTGTCGTGTAGCGTCTGGTGTGGGTGTCTGTCTGTCTGGCGTTTCTGTATGCCCGTGGGGATGCTGTTTGCGTGCCGTGGTGGTTGGATTGCGGGGGTCGGTGGCGGGTGTGGGCGGCGGTAGCGGTAAGCGGTGTTGTTGTTGTTGTTGTTGTTGTCGTGGTTGATTGTCGCCGTGTTTGTGGCGGCGGCCGACGGTTGGTTTTCTGTCACGTTGTTTTGTTTGAATACGTTGGTTGGCTTGCCTGCGTTCGTTCTTCTCGGATGTCTGTCTTGTCGAGTCGTGTCTGGTCTTTGTTTTGTTTCTTTGTGTGTGTGTGTTATGTTTTGCAACGGGGGGCACGTTGAGATGTGGAAGGAGTCGGCGGGGGATTTCGGTGGCGTGTAGAGCGAGCGAGCGCGCCTGCCTGGCCGTTGGCCGTCGGAGTTGGAGTGCGGGTTTTTTTTGTTTTCGAAACGAAAGCGGCGGCCGGCCAGCCACCCGTGCGGTGTGACGTCGGCCGTTGGGTATTGTGCGCTTTGAGCGCCGGGGAGGGATGATGTGTGATTGTTGCGCGCTGCTAGCAGGCAGGCAGAGTGAGCGGGTGTGGCGGACGGACGGGAAGTGGTGGTTTTTGTTTTTGGGTTGCGGGGCGAGAGGCAGGCGACCGACAAAGTTTGCTCGCGACGGAGAGATGTTAGTGGCCCTGAAAAGGGCCGTTTTTGTTTGTGCGGTGCGGTGCGGTGCGGTGCCGCGGCGCGGTTTAGGCGCGCTCGCCGCGGATGCGGCGCGCGAGCTGGATGTCCTTGGGCATGATGGTGACGCGCTTGGCGTGGATTGCGCACAGGTTGGTGTCTTCGAAGAGGCCGACGAGGTAGGCCTCGCTGGCCTCCTGCAGGGCCATGACTGCGGAGCTCTGGAAGCGCAGGTCGGTCTTGAAGTCCTGGGCGATCTCGCGCACTAGGCGCTGGAATGGCAGCTTGCGGATGAGCAGCTCTGTGCTCTTCTGGTAGCGCCTGATTTCTCGCAGGGCGACGGTGCCCGGCCTGTAGCGGTGGGGCTTCTTGACGCCTCCGGTGGCGGGCGCGCTCTTCCTCGCCGCCTTGGTGGCGAGCTGTTTGCGCGGCGCCTTTCCGCCGGTGGACTTGCGGGCCGTTTGCTTTGTGCGGGCCATAGCGGTAGCGGTAGCGGAGCGGCGTGCGTGGAGGTTAGGTGCGGCGCGGCGTCCGGTGCTGCCTAGACAACGGGCCCGCGCGCCTCCGTGCTGCGCTTATATGCCCTCGGTTGCGCGTGGTGGGGGGAGGGCGGGCCAGAGTCTATATAGGGGGGCGGCGGGCGCGCTGGGCGCAGACCGTAGCCGACTCGCCAGCCGCTGCAGCTGCTGTTTGTGCACGTTTTGCTTTGCCCGAGGAAGGAAGGATGACAGGCCGCGGCAAGGGAGGAAAGGGGCTCGGCAAGGGTGGCGCCAAGCGGCACCGCAAGGTGTTGCGCGACAACATCCAGGGCATCACGAAGCCCGCCATCCGCCGCCTGGCTCGCAGGGGCGGCGTGAAGCGCATCTCTGGTCTGATCTACGAGGAGACCCGCGGGGTGCTGAAGGTGTTCCTGGAGAACGTGATCCGCGACGCGGTGACGTACACTGAGCACGCCAAGCGCAAGACTGTGACGGCCATGGACGTGGTGTACGCCCTGAAGAGGCAGGGGCGCACCCTGTACGGTTTCGGCGGTTAGGCTGCGTCGCAGCGGGCGCTGGCCTTCCCGCGGCCGTGCTTGTGGGTGGGAGAGACTAGAAAACGGCCCTTTTCAGGGCCACCACACTGTTCGGAAGTTGAAAAGTGCGAAAGAGTCTGTGTTGTTGTTGCTGCGTGTGTGCGCTGTGTTGTTTGTTTCTTTCCGTTTGAGCGACGTGATGTGGCTGGGAGGGGAGAAGGAAAGGAAACGTGTCATGTGGCTGGCTGGCTGTGTGTGTGTGAGAGTGGAGCTGCTTCGTTTGTGTTTGTTATTGTGTGTCTTTGTATCGATCGCGATGGAGATGGCGGGCTGTGTGTTGTTGTGCGAGAGGCGGTGATTATTTGCTTGCGTGGTTTGGCTCTGTGTGTTAGGCGTGTGGGCATAGGCGGCCGGATCAGCTGTTTCGTTCGTGTCGACGGCCGTTGCGGCGCGCGGGAGTGGAGGGCGGTGTGTCGACACGCCTCCCTTTAACAATGGTCATTATTGCTGCCGTTGTCGTTTGGAAGGCGACTGCGACCGTGCAAAATGTGTGTGTGTGTGTGTGTTGGGCCACACGGGCTGTGTGGACGACAAGATGGCGGACGTGCGCCGGCGGCGGCTGTGCTGTGAAAGTGCAAAGTTAAAAACAAAACAAGGTGCGGCGAGGACGACTGAAATTTTGCTTTGGACGTAGGTTTGTGTGGTGGCCCTGAAAAGGGCCGATTGTTGTGGGCCGAGCCGAGCCGGCAAAGCGCGTTGCGTGCAGGGGAGCACGCGGCGCTGCGATTGCCTGGCCTCCTTTAGGCCTTCTTCTCGGTCTTCTTTGGCAGCAGGACGGCCTGGATGTTGGGCAGGACACCACCCTGTGCGATGGTGACGCCCGACAGGAGCTTGTTGAGCTCCTCGTCGTTGCGGATGGCAAGCTGCAGGTGGCGCGGGATGATGCGCGTCTTCTTGTTGTCGCGGGCCGCGTTTCCGGCCAGCTCGAGCACCTCAGCCGCGAGGTACTCCATGACGGCGGCGAGGTAGACGGGCGCCCCGGCGCCGACGCGCTCTGCGTAGTTTCCCTTGCGCAGGAGGCGGTGGATTCTGCCGACCGGGAACTGGAGCCCAGCCCTGCTTGAGCGGGACTTTGACTTGCCCTTGACTTTGCCTCCCTTTCCGCGTCCGGACATGGCGATTGGGCTAGCGACGGTGCACACGAAACGGAAACGAAAACGACCGGTGCGAGCGGCAGCGAGTCGAGCAGCGGAGTGCGTGCCGGCGCAGCTCTCTGCTTCTCTCTTTTATTCCTCTACCTTTAGAGGGTGTGCTGGTGGAGGTTGTTGTCACATTAGGACATTTCCTCCTCTTTTCTTTTGTGTTGTTTTTGTTTCTTTGCTTTTGTTGGTTGCTGTTCGTTGAGAGTTTTCTTTAGTTGTTCTTTTTCTGCTACTGCAGGAGTAGCGACTTGGGTCTGTTATATCTCTGCCTATGGGGTTCGTATTGCCCAAGGGTGTTGATTAATTCGTTTTCTGACTTCCGCGCCGTGGCGTAGAACACTTCTGCCAGGGCGCGGAATCTTGTGGTGATTGGCTCTATGTCTGCGGCTTCGTGCAAATCTGCCGTGGGGAAGCGCGTGGGGACGTGTAGGGCTCGTCTTAACGCTCTGTTTTGAGTCTTTTGTAAGCGATCTATCGTCGATCTGGCTGCGTAGCCCCATACAGGGCACGCATATTCCAGTATCGGTCGAATTAGACTTCGATAGATCGCTACTCCTGTTGCGGGGTCGAGGGAACTGGTGCTGTTCAAGACAGGGTACAGAATCTGCATCCTGGCGTGAGCCTTTCTGCGAAGCTCCTCTATGTGGCACTTCCATGTCAGGCGTCTGTCAAGTGTGACACCGAGGTACTTCGCAGAATTTCTCCATGGCAAATTCTGCCCCTGCAATCTCAGCAGTTGGTATGGTCTTCTTGGGGGTCGGCGTTTCCCATAGCGTCTGGTGAGCAGCATGGCTTGTGTTTTCTCAGAGTTAATTGAGATGCGCCACTGCTTTGCCCAGTTTTCCGTCCTGTTTAGGGCGGTTTGCAGACGCCTTGTAACCAGGTTCCTGTTTGTCGAGCAGGAGAAGAATGCAGTGTCGTCTGCGTACTGTGCAGTGTTTACATGCTGAGTCGTAGGGATGTCAGCAGTGTAGACACTGTAGAGGACGGGTCCCAGGACTGAGCCCTGGGGCACGCCTGCACTGATTCTTCTCCTGGTCGACAGGGATCCATCGATCTTGACTGAGAAAGTCCTACCGGAGAGATAGTTTTTAACGATTTTGACTATCTTTCCGGGGAAGCCTAGGGTGTACATCTTGTGTAATATCCCGGTGTGCCAGACTGAGTCGAAGGCTTTTGCTACGTCTAACAAGACAAGCCCGCAGTAGCCCTTTCGGTTGAAGCTGTCTGTGGCTGCTTCAACCACCCTCATGATTTGCTGGGGGGCGGAGTGTCTTTGCCTAAATCCGAATTGGAATTTCGGCAGAATCTGCTCTCTTGTGATATAGTCCTGTATGGGGGTTAGTAGGAGGCGCTCGTAAAGTTTACTGAGGGTAGGCAGTAGACTAATTGGTCTATAGTGTTGCGGGAACACCGGGTCTTTTCCTGGTTTCGCGATCGCAATAACTTCTGCGTGCTTCCACTGCGCCGGGAATTTTTGTGATCGCGTCAGTTCATTAACTATATCGGTCAGGTGGGTGATTGCCAGAGGCGGGAGGAGTTTCAGCAATTCATTTGTGACCTGGTCGTGACCCGGGGTTTTCCTGGTGGGCAGGGACTTGATGCAGCGCGCCACATCTTCAGTATTGAAGAGTGGCGTGTAGTCATCTTCGTCGTCTGCTTCCAGGAACACGGCCAGTTCTCTGCGGACTGTTGCGACGTGTTCTCTGTCCTGTACTTCTGCTGGTCTGAACTGTTTTTCGAACACGTCGGCTAGTGCGTTAGCTTTGTCGATGGGGCTGAACTGCAGTCCGCGTTCGCCATGGAGTGGTGGCATTTTTGCGCGTCTTTTTGTGTACTGTTTGGTGGCTTGCCATAAACTATTGTCGTCTAGTTTGAGAGCTGAGAGCCTTGCCGACCATTGTTGGTTGCGGTACTCATTGAGATCGGCTTTCAGCTCTCTCTGTAGCCTATTGAGTAGCCTCCGTGTATCCCTATTTCTGGTGAGCTTCCACTCTTTGGCGATCCTGTTTTTGTGCCGTATTTGCGCAAGCAAGTGCGGGGGGAGTTGCCTGGAGCGGGGGGGCCCCGCAGGAGGCGGTGTGGCTCCCTCAGCAGCTTGTAGGATCGCTCTTGTGAGGTCGTCTAGTGCCTGTTCTGCTGTCTCTGCAGTTGGAGGCGGGGTCTGGGCAAGTTCAGCTGCTACTGCATTGCTGAATTGCTCCTTATTGATGCGCTTGTATGTCGCATGCCGTTGTGGGCTAGAGAGCCATTCTCCCATGTCGACCTCGAAAATCACGGGATTGTGGTCCGACGACATTCTGTTTACCGATGTCGCGGATACAAAGCCCACCAGATTCTTTGTGATGGCTATGTCGAGGACGTCCGGTCTTCCTCCGTTCTTTGGGAAGTGTGTCGGTTCCTCTGGGCCCCATATTTGTAACTGGTGTGTGCGCGCGAGTCGTTGCAGTTGTTGACCAGCTTGATTTCGGCGTCTCGAGTTCCAGTCCGCGTGCTTGGCATTTAGGTCCCCTGCTATTAGTAGTTTGCCTCTAATGCGACTTAGTGCAGCTATGTCGTCCTCTTCTAGTCTTTGGGAAGGGGGGCGATACACTGCAACGACTGTTAGGGGGCCAGTTACTGTAGCCACTTCGATTGCCGCTGTTTCTATTTCTGCTGTATTGGGGGGGTATGTTTGATGGTGTCTGATACCTTTTTTGACATATACCGCTACCCCGCCTCCGTGAGTGGGTCGGTCGTTTCTGTAACAAATGTAGTTTGGTACAGAAACTCTTAGTCCTGGTTTGAGGAATGTTTCTCCCACTAGGCATATGTCAACTTTTTCTTCCTGTATGAATTCTCTAAACTCCGTGGGTTGGCGAGTAAGGTTGTCTGCGTTAAACGCGCATATTTTGAGACCTTGTATATTAGGTCTCCTATCCATGGTGGGGGACAATTTTTCCTGTGGCTGTCGCTGCTACAGGCGACTGCTGTGCTGCCGATCTGAGGTCGGCGGGGAGCTGCGTCAATGTTGCTAGGATGCCCACTAGCTGGGTCATCTGTGCCTGTAGCAGTCGGATGGACGACGCGAGTTGCTGGATTGCAGCAGACTCGACTGCTTCTCGCGGACTGGTTTGTGGATGGCGTGGTGGACTGACTTCCCTAGGGCTTCCATCAGCTTGAGGAACCTGTTTACTGGTGTGTGGTGGTGGTGGTAGGTGGTTCGGCGGGTCGGGTGGGTCACCGGTAAGTGCACGGGAATATTTGGTAGATGCGAAGACCTGTGTTCTTACTGTGTCCTGGTTTCTTCTCTGGGGTGGTGGGGGGGGTGGCCTGGGTGCTGGCATGCTCCTATTGTGATTCGGGGTTTTATTGATAGCTTTGCCCCTCTGCCTGTCCCTTGCAGCTCTGTACTCAGGACATCCTAAGTAGCTGGCTGGGTGCGCTCCCCTGCAATTGGCGCACTTTTCTTTTCCCTGGTCGGCGGCCGCAACAGGGCGAGCTGGTAAAGGTGCGGCGGCGGCTGGCGGCGGGTGCCACTGTGTGGGGAGACGCTGACTAGAGCGGAGCGCTTGCTACTGGTGTTGCTGCTGCCGTACGTTCGTTCGAGATGCCGCCCAAGACTAGCGGGAAGGCCGCCAAGAAGGCTGGCAAGGCGCAGAAGAACATTTCGAAGGGCGACAAGAAGAAGAAGCGCAAGAGGAAGGAGAGCTATGCCATCTACATCTACAAGGTGCTGAAGCAGGTGCACCCTGACACGGGCATCTCGTCGAAGGCGATGAGCATCATGAACAGCTTCGTGAACGACATTTTCGAGCGCATTGCGGCCGAGGCTTCTCGCCTGGCGCACTACAACAAGCGCTCGACCATCACGTCCCGCGAGATCCAGACCGCTGTGCGGCTGTTGCTGCCTGGCGAGCTGGCCAAGCACGCCGTGAGCGAGGGCACGAAGGCGGTGACCAAGTACACGAGCTCCAAGTAAGGAGGTGGCTCTGGAATGGAAGGATGGAGAAGGCTCCTCCGTTGCGAGAGCGGCAAAACGGCCCTTTTCAGGGCCACCAACTTGCCTTTTGCGGGAAGGGCGGAATTGTTGTTGTTGTTTGTGTGGACGGCTGTGATGTATGTGTGCATTTTGATTGTGGGCGCGTCAAAGCGTGTTGCGGGGTACGGCCACGAGGTTGGTCGCCGTGGCGTGGAATGGTGGCACGCCTCGTTGGAGTGGTTTTGACCCATTGGTGTTGGGGTGTGTGTGTGTGTGTTACCTGTCTGCGAGGGGGGACAGTGCGATCGGCGACTTTTGTGTCGCCGTAACGACGGCCGTTTGCGGGTTTGTTTTTTTGCACATCATACATGGCGAGGGTGAAATGTGAAATGTTTTTGTTTGGTTGTTTTTGCCGCCCACTATTCCCTTTGCCGTACGCCGAGTTTGACAATGGTGCGACGCAACTGCAGCGTGGAGGTGTGTGAGTGACGTTGAAATGAACGTGCCATTAAGACGCATTGTTGTTGTATTGTACTGTACGTGTACGGCGACACGCACGATGATGTACCATTCGACTCTGATTTTTGATAGCCGTGTCTGACTGATTGCGTACGACGCACGCACACCGATGTCGTCATTCAAGATGCACGCGTGTCCAGTGCAGTACAGTAAGCGCGACGCTAGACGACGACGACGGCGGCGGCGGTCGTTTGTTTGGCGAATGTCTGTACACGTGTTTGTCTGTGTCCATCCGGTATGTATGTATTTGTTTGTTTGAAAGTGTTTTGTGTGTCGGTGACGTGGTCCGATCCGTCGCCCCCTGAGTAACTGTCGATCGGCGCGATAGACCGGCGTCACGCAACTGAACCGAAGTCTTGGGCACACCCGTCATACTGTTGTACACCGTCGCGCTGAGAACGGTAACGAAAGGTTGACTTTGATCGGTCGAATGTCTGGGCAGAACGTGAGGAATGAGGCAAGAGTGCAAGGAGGAAAGGACAGAGGGGGGGCAAAAGAGAGAGGAAGGGAAAAAGGGGAGAAACGCATTCGTAGAGCAACGGAACGTTCCCGCGTCGGAGGCGTATTGGAGCCGCACTGAAATGCGTTTAACGGCGGCGCGGCTGCAAGTGTCTGCCGTGGTGAACGTTACCTTTGACGGCTGCATTGGGCTTTTGCCTTTGCTTTTGCTTTTGCTTTTGCTTTTGCTTTCGCTTTCGCTTTCCCGGATGTACGTAACGTTTGTTGATATGGTTCTGAGGAAGAGTGTATGACAGTGCCGTGCCGTCCATGTTCGTGTGCCCTCCCATTGTGTGTATGCTATTGTCTGTGTACTTGAATGATGTATGTAGGTGTTGGTGGACATGTTGTACCAGTGGGGGGAAATGGATCGTCGATAGTTGCCGTCACGGTCGAGATGACGCACCCTCCGTACAGAAAGGTGTCGAGAAAGTGTGTGTGTGTGTGTGTGTGCGTCCGTGAATTGGCAGTGTTTGGAGGTGGGCGTGCCCTGCATGTGGCCCGGAAGGCTGTTCGTTTGGCGGTAGTGTTGTGTGGACAGGGGAGGGGCATGCGTAACGCTGCTGGCATGGCATTTCGGGAGATGGGAGGGGGCAAACGAGGAGCGGCGGCCAAAGACGGGACGGGGAGGGGCGCGGTGTGGGTGGCTTGCGCCTGTGCTCGGCGTTGTGGTTTGTGCAAAAGAGGAGGAGAAAAACAATGAGTTGCCAGGGAGGGGAGCGGTGTTGTGTTGTGGTTGTCGTGGTGTAGCCGCAGACGCGGCTGTCAGTGAACGTGGCGAGACGGACGGATATGCGCGGAGGGGCGGGGGCGGCGCATTTCGCCGGTGCCGTGCCGTGCCTGAAAGCCGCGTGGTCGCTGTGTTGTTGGTGGCGTGGGGGCGAGGAGAGTACCGTACGGGTGTGCTTGTGCGCCGGAAATGGCACACTGCGCCTGCCCGTCTTGGAGGCTGATGGCTGTGGTGTGGAAATGGGGCGCGGTGATGTTGAAGCAGTTGAAGAACAGAAAAGAAACCAAGAAAACGGAAGGCGTGATGCGGCGGTGGTGGTGAGAGCGGGAAAAACAAAACAACAAAAAAAAAAAAAAACAACAAAAAAAAAAGAAGGAAAAACAACAAGAAACAAAAAAGAACACAAAACGTCTATCAATATTAAAATGTAAATGGAAATGGAAATGGACCCAGGTATAACCTCCCTGCACAAATAGCAGAGAGTCCGATGATAATAAAAATGTGCCAGAAGAATGTTAACGTCCCTACAAAACAAACCCAACGATAAGATTAATGAAAGAATGAACCGTATGTAACATTGCAACAGACATAATGAAACGTGATAAATTGTATAAGGGCAGCAGCGTTGACCTTTGGCCCTGTATTCAGAATAAAAAGAGCCAAAGATCGTTACCCCAATGAAAAAGACACTGAAACACGTATGTAATGTAACATAGCAGCGATGGCGAGACATTGTAGCATCTGTGACCAGAGAGTTTGCGCTGGACCGCGCGAGTGTTGCGAGCGGTTCTCAGTCAGTCAGTCAGTCAGTCAGTCGTTGCGAGTCTGTAGCTCTGTCTAGTTGAGGGCTGTACTCTGTCAGTAGTCGTCGCGTGCAGTACGCTAATAGTCGTCATGCAGAGCGGTCGGTCAGTAGTAGCAGCCGAGTGCGGTTGTGTGATGTAGGCGGTCGGCAACACTGGTCAAGATGGTGAATAAGGTATACTGTCAATTAATATAATCATTAGATAATGAAGAATTTTATTTATTGTAATTATTCTCCAACAAGTTCCCCAATAATAATTTCTATTTCAAAAGCATTTTTCAAACATTTAATTTTTTTATTGAACTAAAGAGTTCGTTGCACTTCACATTTCATTCCACTTCTTTGAAGAAAAATGTCACTAAAATCACAAAAAAAAGAGAATATTATTATTTGCAATGCAGTTCCTCCAAGCGCTGCGCAACAACAAGAGCAGAAATGTGACATCCATTTATTCTGAGGTAAGACTTTAAATTCTGATTGTTTTGCACAGGGCCAAAGACCGATATTTCGGTTTAATTGAAGTTTCCTGTCGCTGAACGGACTTTAAATGTTGTGAAGAATTTATATTTGAGTCAGATTGCGAATTTCACATTTTTGTTGCCATTTTCAATACCTCTCATTGTGGGCGAGGTTACAATTAGCGCAATGTCCATTAGCGTCCGTAAATAACATTGTCCATTAGTTTAAAATTTGCGGGGAGGTTACAACACACACAAAAAACAAAAAAAAAAAAAAAAAAAAAAAATTGCATTTATATCCGCCCCTCAATTGTAGATACCCCTTACACAGCTGTGTGCAATGAATGAGTGCTGGCTGGTAATTAATTGCACTCCTTGGAGGGAAATGCCATAGGAAGTAGTCTTTAAAAAGTGAATGTTTTTCGTTAAAAGACAAGAGTTACTTTAGAAAAAAGTAATAGTGGGGCTTTTGTTTGTTGTTGAACAAAATAAGTACAATGAACATACGTTATCAGATTTGCGCAATGCAGCTTCACACTACCTTTTGATTATAACACAATATACTATACATCGTCCCGAACCGTGACCAGAGTCGCGAGACGAGCAGAGCACGCCGCCGACGCCCGCTCAGTACAACCGTCCACCCGCTACTACTGTCGACCGACTACTACCTCTCCCGACTCGCGCTACAATATATATAACAACTGTTCCTGGCGACCCGGTGCGTGCCACTACTGTCGTCTGGCGCGGTCCAAGCGCCGACTAGCAACGATAAATAACTCTCTGGTCAGACAGAGATGCTGTCATGCCTCGCCATCGCTCTGGTAATGAATACGTAGGTGTTGCAGCGTGCGTACCACCGGAACACGCAGTGGCGGAGCCAAAGACTGTGTTGTCGAGGTCGAGTGCGAGCGGGAAGAGAGGCAGCGCCGGCACGGAGATGCAAGCGAGCGCGAGACGCACGGGGGCTGCGGCGTGGCGCGTTTGCGGTCGGCGCCTTTGGTGGCAACGGCCGGGACAAGCAGCGGTGTATGGTGTGGTGCGGGGCGGACAGGGGCGGCGCGACGACGGCATGGGGGCGAAAACGGGACGGGGGACGGCGGATGTTGAGAGGCGTCACGCGCGGACAGGACACAGACACAGAGAGACACACAGATTGGAAAGGGAGGGTGCGCGGTAGTAGTTGGGAATGTGCGTACCGTGCGGGATGGGAGTGGGCGAGGAACACGGTCGTGGCCCCTGTTTTGGGTGCGTGTGGTGACGTCGGTGTGTTGTGGGAAGGGAAGGTGCTGTGGCGGCGGCGCGTAATGGGCGTAGGCCGAAAAGAGAAAGGAACGTGGGCAGTGTGTTGGCAAGCGTCGGTTCGACTGCGACGTTGATGGGCAGGGCAGGGCAAGGTTAATGGTGGTAGGAGTAGGCTTGTGGGCGCAAAAAATCTGCCGCTGCAGGCGGTGCCGTAACCGCCATGGCTGGAAGGAGAGAGGGCCAAAGAAAGAAAGAAAGAAGAAAACAAAAAAAACAAAAAAAAGGAGGGGGGGGGGGCGAAAGTGGAGAGGCGGTGGTGTGAGAAGGGCGGGGGCGGAAGGAAGGCAGGAAGGACAAGAGGCGAGGCGACGGCTTGCTTTGTGTACCGGTCGGTCTCTGGCTATGCTTCGTTTTCTGCAGCAGGGTCGGTGCGCGGCGTGGCTCGCGGCAGTGGGAACGCCTGGCGGCTGGACGGCCAGCAATGCGGTTGGATGGGCGGCCACAGCACCGCACCTGTGCCCGAGGAGGAGACGCTGGCGGCGGGCCCTGAGGTGAGGCCGGCTCGGCTGGGGCTGTGGATGTGTAGGTGTGCGCCGCTGCTGCAACAACGAGTAAAAACGCGAGAAGAAGGGGTGGCGGTAGAGAGGGAGAAAAAAAAAAAAAAAAGGTCGTTGTTGTGTTGATGCGCAGGCAGACGCGTACAGAGAGACGAGCCCGGTCTGCAGCAGGGTGTGGCCGTGCCGAGTGCAGAGCAGCGGCGGCCCGGTTCGATTCGGTTCGGCCCGGCCCGGCGGGCCGCGCTGTTGTCGCGGACGTGAGCGCCCCCTGGCGGGTGGCCGGAGGCGGCGCGGCGTGTTGGACGTGTGGCTGGTGGCAGTGCACAATTTGCGAGTGGCTGGCGGTGTGGTGTGGCGGTTGGCGCGTCGGGCGGCGGAGAGAGAGAGGGAGGAGAGGTATGTGTTGCGGGCGCCCTTTGCTGCGCTGCGTCGTTGCGTGTGCCGTACAGGGCGGGCGCTTGTCGACTGTGTGGGCGGTGTGGCGAATTGGCGTGAAACGGCTGCCGAGAGGTGTGTGGTAGCGAGCCGGTCGGTGTCAGTGCGAAGGGGAATGTGCGTGCGTTTGGCGGTTTCGGTGTGCTTTTTGCGGCGTGAGAGTGGGAATTAGTGGGGCCGGCTGTTGTGTTGGTTCCTTGTGTCTTGTGTCGCGTAGCTTGATGGCAACGTGGAAGGACGCCGGTTTCGTTTCGAGCCTTGCGTGTGGTTGTCGACGTTGACTGGTTGGCGTGTGCCGATGCACGTGCATGTGTGGGTCGCGAGTGCGTTTTTGGCTGGCTGTGTGTGTGTGTGTGTGTGTTTTGGGGGGGAAGGGGGAGGCGGTGGTGGAAGTGCAGTCGTTGCCACGGGCGTCGTCGGGTGGGGCTGGGGCTGTGCGTCGTGGCGGAAAGGTGGTAGGTTGCGGGAAGCGAGCCCGTCGTTGACGGTGTCGCGTGAGTTGTGAATCGAGTGGGGCGCGGGGCGCGGGACAGGAGCAGTGTGCCGCTGCGTCGTGGTCGTCAGCAGAGGCTGTGCGTGTGCTTGTCCATTTTGTGGGCGGTTCGTGCGAGGCGTTTTTGTTTTGTGTTGCCCTAGTTGTTAGTTTATTTTGTTTGTGTTTGTTATTTTGAGACGACGACTGGTTGGTGGCGTGCGCGCGAAGTGGCGGTGTGCGCTTCCCGTGTCGTTTGTGTTGTTTTGTTTTTGTGTGTTTTTTTTGTGTTTTGCACTGGGCCCCGGGTGGGTGGGTGGGTGGGTGCGTGTGTGTCGATTGCCGGCTGGCGAAAGGTGCGCCATCGGCGGGGTGGGTCGCCGGCACAAGTAGAGGCGGCGGC
This sequence comes from Schistocerca serialis cubense, assembly GCF_023864345.2. Lineage (NCBI taxonomy): Eukaryota > Metazoa > Arthropoda > Insecta > Orthoptera > Acrididae > Schistocerca > Schistocerca serialis. The sequence goes on from NW_026047922.1 coordinate 53,990, forward strand.
GTTGTTGCTGTTGTTGTGTGGTGTTTGTTTTGTTCGGCTGTGTCGGCGAGCTGTGTTGCGGTGCGTGTGAATGGTGGTGCAAAAGTGCTGGCGTTGGGGCTGCGGCTGCGACGGCGGCGAGCCGCGGGCGCGCATGATAGTGATGTTGTGAACAGCGGCTGTGTACGGTAGTGGTGTTGTTGTAGCACGACGTGCATCCGGGCCGGCGCGGAAAGCGCAGTTGCGGGCGGTTGCCCTTCGGTGCCAGCCATGTCGCGTGAGCGGCGGGTTGCTCTGGTGTCGACACGTGGTGCTCTGGGTTGTTGTGTGGTGCCCTTTGGCCGGTGGGGGTGGTTCGCGTGTGTCTGGTTCGCGCTCGGTATCTGGTCGTGGTCGTGCTGCTCCCCCGTCTGTCGGCGGTTTTCGACGTCGTCTGTACGTTTTTGTTCGTTTGCGGCGTGCCTGCCGACGTCGTCCCGTCGCGACCTTTCAACCGAAAGTGTGGCGCCCGAAGGTGAACGAACGTAACCCTGACCTCGGCGCTTTACGCTGAGCCGAGCGAACCGAACCTAACCCGTGGTGTGGCGAGGTGAGCTCAGCCTGTGAGCCCCTAACGTCTACGTAAGGTAAGCTGTCCGGCTCACGCCTCACGTTTGAACGCTTTTTTTTTTTTTTTAACCTACGTTTGACGCTTCTTAACCTAGCACTGACCCCTTAACCTAACGTGTAACCTAACCTAACCTAGCCTGTGACGCCTGACGTGTTTGAATGCTTAACCTAAGTTTGACGCTTAACCTAACCCAAGTCCCCTTAACCTAACCCACGTCCACCTAACCTAACCTAACCTAACCTAACCTAGACGTGTAAACGTAATGTGTAACGCGTAACGTGTAAGGTCGGCTGTCGTGTGTGCTGACGGCAGATTGGGTTGGTCTGTAGATTCGGATTGCGGTTTGCCTCGGTCGAGGGGTTGGGTCGGAAGCGGCGAGGGGCGGCGGCGCCTGTTGCGCAGGCGGCGTCCGTTTGCGGCGGGCAATTGTTGAAGAAACGGCTGTGAATGTTGGCGGGCGAGAGGATGTGGACGGCGCGCGATGTGGCCCGACGGCTGCGGGCCGATCGGGAAACGGCGGGAGGGCGACGGAAGGCGATGGGGCGGCGGAGGCGCGTTTGCACGGCCGTCATCGCCGCACGCCTCGGCTTGTGTGGCTGTGGCGCCGGCCGCGCTGGCCGGGCTGCCGCGGCGACGGTGTGGGAGTTTTGCCGAAGGTTTGGCCATTGTGGCGGGTCGTCGGCTGGGGCTGTGGGGGCGGCATTTGGGCGGGGGCGGCGATTCTCGGCGGGCCGACCCAGGCTGTAGCGCGCGGTAGCTGCAGTTTGGCCGTGGTTTGCGGCGCTGCCGTGGCGACTGGTTGGCGACTGTGGTGTGGCTGTGTGTAGCCCCATCCTCGGTGGTTTGAAAGGCGCGGGCGGTTGTGGCGCAGGTTTGGGGCTGCTCCGCACAGGCTGTCGGACGTTGGGCGGTAGCAAGCGCGGGAGGCGCGGCGCGGCGGCGCGCAGAGTGGCGGCCGCTCTCTCGGCCGTCCGCGCCCGCCCGCGACACTGGCTGGGCCTTGTGATTCTCTGCTCTTCGCTCTGAGTCGTGATGCCGTACCGAGCGGACCGCAGTGAGGAAGCGGAGGGTGTGGCGGATCGCCGTTCGGCAGAGCCTGCTCTGTCGGCGGCCCCATCCGGCCCCCCAACGGAAACAACCCAGCAGACGCCACCGGACGTCGAGATGGACTGCAGCATGGACCAGGGCGGTCGTTATGCGACCCCAGCTCCGGCTGAGGCAGCGAGTGGCGCGGCGGTCGGCAGCACGGCGGGGCTTGCCCCGACGGCTGTCACAAACCGCCGCCCACCTACGACCGATCGGTCCAGACGGACGGGCGTTGCCCAGAGAGGCAGGCGCGCACTTTCGGCGGATGGGGGCATGCCCCTGCACGCCTTTGCCCGCGCGCTTGATGTTGGTGGCCCGACGGCCGTAACCACGGCCTCACGCGTGCCACAGCCGACGGCCTTGGCACCCGAGGCCACCACTTCGGCGGAGACAGCGCCTCATGGGGACCCAGCCCACACGCCGGAGGCGGAAAGGCAGCTCGCCTTCCTGATGGGCCTCATCCCAGGCGCTAAACCATCTCCGGATACCATGAAAGAGACGCAGCACTCGCGTAAGCGGCCAGCTGACGCGAGCGCGGAAACACACAGCAAGAGGTCCGCCACTAGCACGCCTAGTAGCGCGCCCACGCTCCGCACCCAGCGGAAGGCGTCGCGGAAGGGATCCAGGACCCTTCACCCGACCGTGGACGACGAGGGTTTCATGCAGCCCTCCCGCAAGCACACAGCCAGGGCTGTGGTGCTTGCGCAACAGTCGGCGGTGCACACCGGCAACCGGTTCGCTGGCCTCTCCAATGATGCCAGTGAGCCCATGGACAGCCAGCAGCAGCAACAGCAGAAGTCGCCCCCTCCACCTCCCGTGGTCATCAAGTGGACCGGCGACTTCCGCGAATTTCGTGAAAAAGTAAAAGCTGTCGTTAAAGGGAACGTGACGTTCAGAGTCGCAGGGCGTGATCTGAACCGTGTCATCACCAAGACGGCAGAAGATTACCGCGGGGTCATGGACCTCGCAGAGAGAGAAGGGCTACACAGCTTCACCTACTCCTCGGAGCCGGTGAAGACGCTCAAAGTCGTGTTCCGCAAGCTCCCGTTCAGTATGGACCCGGGATACTTGCGGGAGCTGCTTGAGGACCTGGGCTTCCCGATACGCGCCACGGCGCGTATGAAGTCACCCAGGGACTTCTCCGACATGCCGCTATTTATGGCGGTTCTGGACGACACCGTCGAGAACCGCAAAATATTCCAGGTGACCCACGTGGCTGATGTCGGCGTCACCGTGGAGAAGCTGCGCAGAAGACGCGGCCCACCGCAGTGCTTCAATTGCCAGGGCCTGGACCATGTGGCGAAGTACTGCAAGATGCCTCCCCGCTGCGTGAAATGCGCTGGGGAGCATCCCAGTCGGGAGTGCAAAATCCCGCGGACGGACGCGCCCACATGCTGCCATTGCGGCGAAAAGCATGTGGCGTGTTTCCGCGGCTGCACTGCCTTCCGGCGCGCTGCAAGAAGAGGACAGCCGGCGCGTTCCGCGCGGGTGCAAAACGGAAGGAGCTACGCATCCGCTGCCACCGCCAGATCAGCTGAGCAGCGTCCTGCCGCCCCCACTGACGTCCAGGGGCGTGGCAGTCAACCGGAGCCTGCGCAGGCGGCGGTAGCCGTGCGCGGGCGCGGACCGCCGAGAGAGCGCCAGCCTGAGCCTCCGCCAGCGGCGGTAGCCGTGCGCGGGCGCGGACCGCCGAGAGAGCACCAGCCAGAGCCTGCGCCAGCGGCGGTAGCCGTGCGCGGGCGCGGACCGCCGAGAGAGCACCCAGCGCCAGCCAGGGTCGGCCGCCGGCGCGGACGGCGGAGGGAGCGCCCTGGCCGTGAGCCAGCGGTCGTTCGAGCGCAGGAGCCAGCATCCTCTCCCAGCACTGACTTTACATCCGCAGCGAGCGTCGCGGACGAAGTCAGGGCCTTGAGAGAGGATTTCAAGCTGCTCCTGCAACAACTCCCGCAGATGATTGCATCTGCAGTGCAGTCGGCCGCCCAGGCCACCACCACACCAGCTGTTCCCACACCCAAACATGGATAGACACATCCAAGGTCTAACCGTTTGCGTGTGGAACGCAAACAGCATTCGCTCCCAAGCGGGAGAATTCCGCCAGTTTCTGCGAGACGAACATGTGGACGTCTGTCTCGTCACAGAAACTTGGCTGAAGCCGGGCGTGAACGTGCGGGCGGCAAACTTCCGCTGCTACCGCACCGACCGGGTCACCCACGGCGGCGGAACGGCGGTGTACGTGAAGACGTCGTTGCGCCACCACCAGGTGCAGCTCCCGGTGACGCCAACCCTGGAGACGACCGGCGTCGTGGTCAACACCTCCGTGGGCCACGTAACATTCGTGGCGGCCTACCGGAAGCCGTCAGGACACCTCAACTCCGGGGACATTGAGACGCTGCTGTCGATGCGCGGGAACCTGTTCATCGGCGGCGATCTCAATGCAAAACACCCGGAGTGGAACTCCAGGGTCACCACCACCAGCGGCAGACGGCTCCTCCGGGTCGTCAACGACCATGACGCCGTGGTGCTGGGTCCCTTCGACCCGACGCACTACCCGGCGCGCGGCCGTCCCGACGTGCTCGACATCGCGATTGTGAAAGGGGCAGCACACAACGCGATCGCGAGCACTCGCTGTGCCCTGTCCTCCGATCACCTGCCAGTGATCTTCGACCTGGACACAGACGGTACGGCGCCTCCTGAGAACCGCTGCGCCCGCCTCAACACCGACTGGGCGCACTTCCAGCAGCACCTGGCAGAGACGGTCGCAGCCACACCTGATCCTGACGAGGAGGGGGTGGATGCAGCACTAGCAGCATTCACCCACTACACACTTGCGGCGGCAGATGCAGCAGCGCCGCGAGGACCGCGGAAGCCGAGGGACAACTCCAAACAGCTTCCGCCGGACATCCTGGCGTTGATCAGTCAGAAGAACCGGGTTTTCCGTGAGTGGCAGATCACGAGAAACCCCGCCACCAAGCGGCTGCTAAACCGCTTGCGCCGGGAGATCTCGGCGGCCGTCGGCCACCACCGTAATCGGGACTGGGCTGGCAGAATAGCCACGCTCAGGATCGATGACGGAAGCGCCTGGGCCATGACCAGGAGCTTCCTGCGCAAGGGGCAGCGCATCCCGCCGCTTCAAGTTGGCCGTGACGTCGTCGCAGAGCCGGACATGAAGGCCAGCGTGCTCGCGGACACCTTCGCCGAGAACTTCTCCACCGTGGACGATGTTGTCGACGAAGACACCATCCAGGAGGTGCAAGAGCGGCTTCCGCTGTACCTGACCCATCAGGAGGCGGACGACGTCATCGAGCCAACCACTGCAGAGGAAGTTCAACACCACCTCGACTCCTTACAGCCCAGGAAGGCGGGGGGGTGCGACAAGATCGACAACGCACTGCTGAAGAAGCTGCCACCGGAAGCAGTGCGTACCGTCACATCGATCTTTAACGCCATCCTCCGCACAGGCGCCTACCCCGATGCGTGGAAACACGCTGAGGTGGTCGCCATTCCGAAGGCTGGCAAGGACCTCAGGCTGGCGCAGAACTATCGCCCAATAAGCCTGCTGCCCTCCCTCTCGAAGACCTTCGAGAGGATACTCGCCAAACGGCTACAGCGCCACGTCAGTGAAGAAGGCCTGCTTCCTGACGAGCAGTTTGGCTTTCGCAGTGGGCACTCGACGCAGCACCAACTACTGCGACTGGTGGAGCAGGCGATGGCGGCCCTGGAGAGACGCGAGTACCTTGGGGCGGTACTACTCGACGTCTCCAAGGCCTTTGATAGCGTGTGGCACGACGGCCTCCTGTATAAGCTGCTGGTACAGGGGGTACCCGTGTCGTACGTCCGCCTTCTCCAGTCATATCTGCGAGGGCGCACATTCCATGTGCGTGCCGACGGCGGCATGTCGACGGCGCGCCACATACGTGCCGGAGTGCCGCAGGGGTCCGTCCTTGGCCCCCTGCTGTACTCCCTCTTCACCGCTGACGTCCCGAAGACGACGCCGAGGGTTCATCTGGCGCTCTACGCCGATGACACCGCGCTGTACACGCGCAGCATGAGCGCGCAGTTGATGCGCCGCCGCCTGCAGCTCTCCTGCAACGAGATTGGAGCCTGGGCCACCAAATGGCGGCTCAAGTTCAACGCAGGGAAGAGCCAGGCGGTGGTGTTTACTCGCCGCTGCATTCCCGTCGCGCTGCCGCCAGTGCGGATCATGGGAGGCCCCATCCCGTGGTCGCGTACTGGAAAGTACCTCGGCGTCACTCTGGATCGACGCCTGACTTGGGGTCCACATATCAGGGAGCTGAGGGGCCGGGCGCTTGGACGGATGCGCTCGCTCTACCCCCTCCTCAACCCCACGACGACACTGCCCACCCACTGCGGCCTCACGCTCTACCTAGCACTAATCAGGCCAGTGCTGGAGTACGCGGCCGTGGTGTGGGGAAATGCCGCCGACACTCACGTCCAGACGCTGCAACGGGTGCAGAACAAAGCCCTTCGGCTGGCGCTCCACCTGCCAAGGGACTACGACACCCGTATGCTGCACGACATCGCGGGAGTTCCGATGCTGAAGCGCCGCTTCCGCGCGCTCGCACGGAACTTCTACGAGTCGGCGAGGAGGTCCAGGAACCCGCTGGTCAGTGGACTGGGAAACCAACTCCACTGGCGCCCAGCGACCAGATGGCCAGACCGGTTGCTGGAATAACCCCAGCACCCAGTGACGACGACCAAGAAATGTGAATTCGTGATGACATACCACTAAGAGAGGACCACATGCATCTAGTGAATTCAACACGCAGGAACAGCAGTTAACCTGCTTAACCTGCTTAAAACCGTGCAAGGAATTGCACGTGAGTTTCACACGGCTGATTCTCTGCTCTGCTGCTGTGCTGTGCTTGCGTGCCTGCCTGCCGTCCCGCTCGCTCTCGCTCTCGCTGTGTGTTACGCGCGTCGTCGAAATGGCAGATCAGGCGGCTACGAACGAGACTGCTGCGGCACCCGCCGCCACCGGCACTACGAAGAAGGCCAAGTCTGCGTCGTCTGCGAAGAAGCCGCGCGCCAAGCCTGCGCACCCGCGCACCTCTGAGATGGTGACGGCCGCCATCAAGAGTCTGAAGGAGCGCGGCGGGTCGTCGCTGCAGGCGATCAAGAAGTACATAGCCGCGCACTACAAGCTGGACGCGGAGAAGCTGGCGCCGTTTATCAAGAAGTACCTCAAGTCGGCCGTCGTGGCGGGCGAGCTGGTGCAGACGAAGGGGAAGGGCGCGTCCGGCTCGTTCAAGCTTGCCGGCGCCGGCGGCGGGGGGGCGGCCGAGGGCGGCAAGGCTCGTGCTGGCGGTGCCAAGAAGAAGCGCGCCGCTCCGGCCAGCAAGGAGAAGAAGGGCGCCCGTGCGGCCGGCGCAAAGAAGGCTGGTGGCGTGAAGGCGGCGACCGGTCGGAAGGCGGGCGCCGCCAAGAAGGCGTCTGCGGCGTCGGCCGCTCCCGCGGGTGCGAAGAAGGCGGCTGCGGCCAAGCCGGCCAAGGCCAAGTCGCCGTCGAAGGCGAAGAAGGCCGCCAAGGTTCCGACGAAGAAGCCGAAGGCGCCGCGCCCGAAGAAGGCGACGACGCCGTCTAAGGCGAAGGCTTCGCCCAAGAAGAAGAAGTAGAGTAGAGGAGAAAGAGATGGGAGAAAGGAAGGGTTTGGCGCTTGACTCCGTCGTCCCCACCCCCCGTCGTCGTCTAGTGGCGCGCAAGAGACGCGCGGCCCAAAACGGCCCTTCTCAGGGCCATCAAAGCACGTCGGGGAAGGTTTTGATTGTCGTGTAGCGTCTGGTGTGGGTGTCTGTCTGTCTGGCGTTTCTGTATGCCCGTGGGGATGCTGTTTGCGTGCCGTGGTGGTTGGATTGCGGGGGTCGGTGGCGGGTGTGGGCGGCGGTAGCGGTAAGCGGTGTTGTTGTTGTTGTTGTTGTTGTCGTGGTTGATTGTCGCCGTGTTTGTGGCGGCGGCCGACGGTTGGTTTTCTGTCACGTTGTTTTGTTTGAATACGTTGGTTGGCTTGCCTGCGTTCGTTCTTCTCGGATGTCTGTCTTGTCGAGTCGTGTCTGGTCTTTGTTTTGTTTCTTTGTGTGTGTGTGTTATGTTTTGCAACGGGGGGCACGTTGAGATGTGGAAGGAGTCGGCGGGGGATTTCGGTGGCGTGTAGAGCGAGCGAGCGCGCCTGCCTGGCCGTTGGCCGTCGGAGTTGGAGTGCGGGTTTTTTTTGTTTTCGAAACGAAAGCGGCGGCCGGCCAGCCACCCGTGCGGTGTGACGTCGGCCGTTGGGTATTGTGCGCTTTGAGCGCCGGGGAGGGATGATGTGTGATTGTTGCGCGCTGCTAGCAGGCAGGCAGAGTGAGCGGGTGTGGCGGACGGACGGGAAGTGGTGGTTTTTGTTTTTGGGTTGCGGGGCGAGAGGCAGGCGACCGACAAAGTTTGCTCGCGACGGAGAGATGTTAGTGGCCCTGAAAAGGGCCGTTTTTGTTTGTGCGGTGCGGTGCGGTGCGGTGCCGCGGCGCGGTTTAGGCGCGCTCGCCGCGGATGCGGCGCGCGAGCTGGATGTCCTTGGGCATGATGGTGACGCGCTTGGCGTGGATTGCGCACAGGTTGGTGTCTTCGAAGAGGCCGACGAGGTAGGCCTCGCTGGCCTCCTGCAGGGCCATGACTGCGGAGCTCTGGAAGCGCAGGTCGGTCTTGAAGTCCTGGGCGATCTCGCGCACTAGGCGCTGGAATGGCAGCTTGCGGATGAGCAGCTCTGTGCTCTTCTGGTAGCGCCTGATTTCTCGCAGGGCGACGGTGCCCGGCCTGTAGCGGTGGGGCTTCTTGACGCCTCCGGTGGCGGGCGCGCTCTTCCTCGCCGCCTTGGTGGCGAGCTGTTTGCGCGGCGCCTTTCCGCCGGTGGACTTGCGGGCCGTTTGCTTTGTGCGGGCCATAGCGGTAGCGGTAGCGGAGCGGCGTGCGTGGAGGTTAGGTGCGGCGCGGCGTCCGGTGCTGCCTAGACAACGGGCCCGCGCGCCTCCGTGCTGCGCTTATATGCCCTCGGTTGCGCGTGGTGGGGGGAGGGCGGGCCAGAGTCTATATAGGGGGGCGGCGGGCGCGCTGGGCGCAGACCGTAGCCGACTCGCCAGCCGCTGCAGCTGCTGTTTGTGCACGTTTTGCTTTGCCCGAGGAAGGAAGGATGACAGGCCGCGGCAAGGGAGGAAAGGGGCTCGGCAAGTGTGGCGCCAAGCGGCACCGCAAGGTGTTGCGCGACAACATCCAGGGCATCACGAAGCCCGCCATCCGCCGCCTGGCTCGCAGGGGCGGCGTGAAGCGCATCTCTGGTCTGATCTACGAGGAGACCCGCGGGGTGCTGAAGGTGTTCCTGGAGAACGTGATCCGCGACGCGGTGACGTACACTGAGCACGCCAAGCGCAAGACTGTGACGGCCATGGACGTGGTGTACGCCCTGAAGAGGCAGGGGCGCACCCTGTACGGTTTCGGCGGTTAGGCTGCGTCGCAGCGGGCGCTGGCCTTCCCGCGGCCGTGCTTGTGGGTGGGAGAGACTAGAAAACGGCCCTTTTCAGGGCCACCACACTGTTCGGAAGTTGAAAAGTGCGAAAGAGTCTGTGTTGTTGTTGCTGCGTGTGTGCGCTGTGTTGTTTGTTTCTTTCCGTTTGAGCGACGTGATGTGGCTGGGAGGGGAGAAGGAAAGGAAACGTGTCATGTGGCTGGCTGGCTGTGTGTGTGTGAGAGTGGAGCTGCTTCGTTTGTGTTTGTTATTGTGTGTCTTTGTATCGATCGCGATGGAGATGGCGGGCTGTGTGTTGTTGTGCGAGAGGCGGTGATTATTTGCTTGCGTGGTTTGGCTCTGTGTGTTAGGCGTGTGGGCATAGGCGGCCGGATCAGCTGTTTCGTTCGTGTCGACGGCCGTTGCGGCGCGCGGGAGTGGAGGGCGGTGTGTCGACACGCCTCCCTTTAACAATGGTCATTATTGCTGCCGTTGTCGTTTGGAAGGCGACTGCGACCGTGCAAAATGTGTGTGTGTGTGTGTGTTGGGCCACACGGGCTGTGTGGACGACAAGATGGCGGACGTGCGCCGGCGGCGGCTGTGCTGTGAAAGTGCAAAGTTAAAAACAAAACAAGGTGCGGCGAGGACGACTGAAATTTTGCTTTGGACGTAGGTTTGTGTGGTGGCCCTGAAAAGGGCCGATTGTTGTGGGCCGAGCCGAGCCGGCAAAGCGCGTTGCGTGCAGGGGAGCACGCGGCGCTGCGATTGCCTGGCCTCCTTTAGGCCTTCTTCTCGGTCTTCTTTGGCAGCAGGACGGCCTGGATGTTGGGCAGGACACCACCCTGTGCGATGGTGACGCCCGACAGGAGCTTGTTGAGCTCCTCGTCGTTGCGGATGGCAAGCTGCAGGTGGCGCGGGATGATGCGCGTCTTCTTGTTGTCGCGGGCCGCGTTTCCGGCCAGCTCGAGCACCTCAGCCGCGAGGTACTCCATGACGGCGGCGAGGTAGACGGGCGCCCCGGCGCCGACGCGCTCTGCGTAGTTTCCCTTGCGCAGGAGGCGGTGGATTCTGCCGACCGGGAACTGGAGCCCAGCCCTGCTTGAGCGGGACTTTGACTTGCCCTTGACTTTGCCTCCCTTTCCGCGTCCGGACATGGCGATTGGGCTAGCGACGGTGCACACGAAACGGAAACGAAAACGACCGGTGCGAGCGGCAGCGAGTCGAGCAGCGGAGTGCGTGCCGGCGCAGCTCTCTGCTTCTCTCTTTTATTCCTCTACCTTTAGAGGGTGTGCTGGTGGAGGTTGTTGTCACATTAGGACATTTCCTCCTCTTTTCTTTTGTGTTGTTTTTGTTTCTTTGCTTTTGTTGGTTGCTGTTCGTTGAGAGTTTTCTTTAGTTGTTCTTTTTCTGCTACTGCAGGAGTAGCGACTTGGGTCTGTTATATCTCTGCCTATGGGGTTCGTATTGCCCAAGGGTGTTGATTAATTCGTTTTCTGACTTCCGCGCCGTGGCGTAGAACACTTCTGCCAGGGCGCGGAATCTTGTGGTGATTGGCTCTATGTCTGCGGCTTCGTGCAAATCTGCCGTGGGGAAGCGCGTGGGGACGTGTAGGGCTCGTCTTAACGCTCTGTTTTGAGTCTTTTGTAAGCGATCTATCGTCGATCTGGCTGCGTAGCCCCATACAGGGCACGCATATTCCAGTATCGGTCGAATTAGACTTCGATAGATCGCTACTCCTGTTGCGGGGTCGAGGGAACTGGTGCTGTTCAAGACAGGGTACAGAATCTGCATCCTGGCGTGAGCCTTTCTGCGAAGCTCCTCTATGTGGCACTTCCATGTCAGGCGTCTGTCAAGTGTGACACCGAGGTACTTCGCAGAATTTCTCCATGGCAAATTCTGCCCCTGCAATCTCAGCAGTTGGTATGGTCTTCTTGGGGGTCGGCGTTTCCCATAGCGTCTGGTGAGCAGCATGGCTTGTGTTTTCTCAGAGTTAATTGAGATGCGCCACTGCTTTGCCCAGTTTTCCGTCCTGTTTAGGGCGGTTTGCAGACGCCTTGTAACCAGGTTCCTGTTTGTCGAGCAGGAGAAGAATGCAGTGTCGTCTGCGTACTGTGCAGTGTTTACATGCTGAGTCGTAGGGATGTCAGCAGTGTAGACACTGTAGAGGACGGGTCCCAGGACTGAGCCCTGGGGCACGCCTGCACTGATTCTTCTCCTGGTCGACAGGGATCCATCGATCTTGACTGAGAAAGTCCTACCGGAGAGATAGTTTTTAACGATTTTGACTATCTTTCCGGGGAAGCCTAGGGTGTACATCTTGTGTAATATCCCGGTGTGCCAGACTGAGTCGAAGGCTTTTGCTACGTCTAACAAGACAAGCCCGCAGTAGCCCTTTCGGTTGAAGCTGTCTGTGGCTGCTTCAACCACCCTCATGATTTGCTGGGGGGCGGAGTGTCTTTGCCTAAATCCGAATTGGAATTTCGGCAGAATCTGCTCTCTTGTGATATAGTCCTGTATGGGGGTTAGTAGGAGGCGCTCGTAAAGTTTACTGAGGGTAGGCAGTAGACTAATTGGTCTATAGTGTTGCGGGAACACCGGGTCTTTTCCTGGTTTCGCGATCGCAATAACTTCTGCGTGCTTCCACTGCGCCGGGAATTTTTGTGATCGCGTCAGTTCATTAACTATATCGGTCAGGTGGGTGATTGCCAGAGGCGGGAGGAGTTTCAGCAATTCATTTGTGACCTGGTCGTGACCCGGGGTTTTCCTGGTGGGCAGGGACTTGATGCAGCGCGCCACATCTTCAGTATTGAAGAGTGGCGTGTAGTCATCTTCGTCGTCTGCTTCCAGGAACACGGCCAGTTCTCTGCGGACTGTTGCGACGTGTTCTCTGTCCTGTACTTCTGCTGGTCTGAACTGTTTTTCGAACACGTCGGCTAGTGCGTTAGCTTTGTCGATGGGGCTGAACTGCAGTCCGCGTTCGCCATGGAGTGGTGGCATTTTTGCGCGTCTTTTTGTGTACTGTTTGGTGGCTTGCCATAAACTATTGTCGTCTAGTTTGAGAGCTGAGAGCCTTGCCGACCATTGTTGGTTGCGGTACTCATTGAGATCGGCTTTCAGCTCTCTCTGTAGCCTATTGAGTAGCCTCCGTGTATCCCTATTTCTGGTGAGCTTCCACTCTTTGGCGATCCTGTTTTTGTGCCGTATTTGCGCAAGCAAGTGCGGGGGGAGTTGCCTGGAGCGGGGGGGCCCCGCAGGAGGCGGTGTGGCTCCCTCAGCAGCTTGTAGGATCGCTCTTGTGAGGTCGTCTAGTGCCTGTTCTGCTGTCTCTGCAGTTGGAGGCGGGGTCTGGGCAAGTTCAGCTGCTACTGCATTGCTGAATTGCTCCTTATTGATGCGCTTGTATGTCGCATGCCGTTGTGGGCTAGAGAGCCATTCTCCCATGTCGACCTCGAAAATCACGGGATTGTGGTCCGACGACATTCTGTTTACCGATGTCGCGGATACAAAGCCCACCAGATTCTTTGTGATGGCTATGTCGAGGACGTCCGGTCTTCCTCCGTTCTTTGGGAAGTGTGTCGGTTCCTCTGGGCCCCATATTTGTAACTGGTGTGTGCGCGCGAGTCGTTGCAGTTGTTGACCAGCTTGATTTCGGCGTCTCGAGTTCCAGTCCGCGTGCTTGGCATTTAGGTCCCCTGCTATTAGTAGTTTGCCTCTAATGCGACTTAGTGCAGCTATGTCGTCCTCTTCTAGTCTTTGGGAAGGGGGGCGATACACTGCAACGACTGTTAGGGGGCCAGTTACTGTAGCCACTTCGATTGCCGCTGTTTCTATTTCTGCTGTATTGGGGGGGTATATTTGATGGTGTCTGATACCTTTTTTGACATATACCGCTACCCCGCCTCCGTGAGTGGGTCGGTCGTTTCTGTAACAAATGTAGTTTGGTACAGAAACTCTTAGTCCTGGTTTGAGGAATGTTTCTCCCACTAGGCATATGTCAACTTTTTCTTCCTGTATGAATTCTCTAAACTCCGTGGGTTGGCGAGTAAGGTTGTCTGTGTTAAACGCGCATATTTTGAGACCTTGTATATTAGGTCTCCTATCCATGGTGGGGGACAATTTTTCCTGTGGCTGTCGCTGCTACAGGCGACTGCTGTGCTGCCGATCTGAGGTCGGCGGGGAGCTGCGTCAATGTTGCTAGAATGCCCACTAGCTGGGTCATCTGTGCCTGTAGCAGTCGGATGGACGACGCGAGTTGCTGGATTGCAGCAGACTCGACTGCTTCTCGCGGACTGGTTTGTGGATGGCGTGGTGGACTGACTTCCCTAGGGCTTCCATCAGCTTGAGGAACCTGTTTACTGGTGTGTGGTGGTGGTGGTAGGTGGTTCGGCGGGTCGGGTGGGTCACCGGTAAGTGCACGGGAATATTTGGTAGATGCGAAGACCTGTGTTCTTACTGTGTCCTGGTTTCTTCTCTGGGGTGGTGGGGGGGGTGGCCTGGGTGCTGGCATGCTCCTATTGTGATTCGGGGTTTTATTGATAGCTTTGCCCCTCTGCCTGTCCCTTGCAGCTCTGTACTCAGGACATCCTAAGTAGCTGGCTGGGTGCGCTCCCCTGCAATTGGCGCACTTTTCTTTTCCCTCCCCCCTTGGCAGTTTGCACTGCTCGTAAGTGTGGTGTTCAGTGCATCTGACGCACACCACTGGCATCGTGCAGTCTCGCGCGATGTGTCCTAGGGCCTGGCAGTTATAGCAGCGGCCTGGTCCCGATCTCTTTTTGAGCTTCTCGGGAGTGACCGTTAGCGCCAGTATCCTTTTGACCTCCCAGATCTTTCGGTTTTGGGCAGAGTCTGGGAGGGTGACCGTATGAAGGGGCCAGGGTCGGTTCGGTCGCGTCAACACCACCGAACTAACCTCGAAACCTTCCTCCTGAAGGAACTGTTTGATGTCCGCAGTGTCGGTGGTATGTGGTACACCGCGGAACACCAGTCTAATCGGCCTTCTCGCTGCTAGTGGGAAGGTGTAGAAATGAAGTTTCCGCTCCTCTAGCACCTTCCTCACTGCCTTGTAGTCGTCGACGTTTCTAAGAGTGATCTTAACTTTGTCACCGCCAGTTGTTTTGGCGGTGAATCTGTCTTGCCCTACCGTGTTCGTGATGAGATCATACAGTGCTTTATAGTCATTTTCGAATTGCACGACTATGGGCGGGATTCTGAGGGATTTGTGTTGTTCGTTTCCCTCAGTGTCATCTGCTTCTGGCGGTGCATTTTGCGCAGATTCTCCCACCGCGTCGAATCTGTTGGCGGTGTGTATTGGGGCTGGTGTGTCTAAGACGGGGGATCGTCTGGCGGTTTTACGTGCCAGCTGGAATCCCTCGTCGTCAATTTCCTGCGTGGCGATCTCTGCGCTGCTTCCGCATCGCTCGCTCCCCTCAGCGCACACCCCAGCAACGCTCCGAGGTTCCTCCGCTCCGGCATTCCCCCGCGGTGGCGAGCCCGCGCCGGCGGTATCGGTTTCCTTCCGCCGCCCGCGCGCACCCGCCTCCGCGCCTTCGTGCTTTTGCGCATTCACCTCGGGGCGCAGCCGCCCGGCCGCCTCGGGGGGCGCGCTAGCCGTCACAGCGCAGGCGCTTTGTTCCGCTGCTACCTGGCCCTGCTGGCCGCCGCTGCACGTGGCCCGGTCGGCCTTTGTGTTGGCAGGCGCGGTCGGCTCAGGCGCGGCCGACCCGGCCGCGTCCGCCACTTCCGGCCGCCGCGCAGCGACGGTTTTACGCGAGGTGGTCTTTCGCTTCTTTACCGGTGACCCTGGTTTGACTTTGTTGCGTTTCGGTGACTTCTTTGACTTCGCCTTGATTAGACGGGCACTTGGTGGTGTTCTGTCACCCTTGGGCAATATCGGTGGTTCTTTCCACGCTCTTTCGAGCTTCTTCTCATATTTACGTCTGTCCCTACCGGTGAGACCCGCGATTGCGTTGAGCAACAGCAATCGCGAGCTCGGGCTCATCCCGCCCTGGCTGCCCGTTAGGTCCGTCCTGTTGACCTCGTAGCAGCCAGGGGAATTTTCTTTCTCTATAATCGTGAGTTTCACTGGGGTGTCCATGTCCAGACTCGGAAGGATGGCTGCCAGGGGGTGTCGGTGTCTGCTTTCGGTTGGCACCGTTAGGTATCAGGCAGAACAGTCCGACCCTAACAGTTCTAACACGCGCGGGTATCTGGCCGTTGACCAGGCCCTGACGTGCAATTTCCCTACTCTTGGGGGGGAGCAGAGCTAGTCTCTGCGGCAGCAGGAGTACCTGTCGCAGCCGAAGTGCTCGAACCGGCCGAAAAAGCGAACCGCGGCAGCAAGAAGACGCGCACCAAGACGCGCCAACCCACAGCTCACAACCCGCAACGACAATTTGCTCAACAGCTGCCGACAATTCAGCTGCTCGCCCCGCAATCTTCTTGCAACTCCGCTCCCGATTTGAAAAAATCAGGAGCTCGGAAGCCTTAGTGCCGAACCGTCCAGCTACAGCGCTAGGACAATCAGCGACTAATCCCGCAAGCGGGTTCCTATGGCTGAGTAGCAACGAAGAGGGAGAGTACTAGCGCAGCCCCGCACACGCGTCCGCACTCTCCAGAAGCTACTCAGCGAATCGCCGGCGCAGCAGGGGTGGGGGTGCTTTATGGGCTCGGGTGCGGCGGCCGGTTGCGCGCGCGCCCCATTGGTCGGCGGCCGCAACAGGGCGAGCTGGTAAAGGTGCGGCGGCGGCTGGCGGCGGGTGCCACTGTGTGGGGAGACGCTGACTAGAGCGGAGCGCTTGCTACTGCGGGAAGGCCGCCAAGAAGGCTGGCAAGGCGCAGAAGAACATTTCGAAGGGCGACAAGAAGAAGAAGCGCAAGAGGAAGGAGAGCTATGCCATCTACATCTACAAGGTGCTGAAGCAGGTGCACCCTGACACGGGCATCTCGTCGAAGGCGATGAGCATCATGAACAGCTTCGTGAACGACATTTTCGAGCGCATTGCGGCCGAGGCTTCTCGCCTGGCGCACTACAACAAGCGCTCGACCATCACGTCCCGCGAGATCCAGACCGCTGTGCGGCTGTTGCTGCCTGGCGAGCTGGCCAAGCACGCCGTGAGCGAGGGCACGAAGGCGGTGACCAAGTACACGAGCTCCAAGTAAGGAGGTGGCTCTGGAATGGAAGGATGGAGAAGGCTCCTCCGTTGCGAGAGCGGCAAAACGGCCCTTTTCAGGGCCACCAACTTGCCTTTTGCGGGAAGGGCGGAATTGTTGTTGTTGTTTGTGTGGACGGCTGTGATGTATGTGTGCATTTTGATTGTGGGCGCGTCAAAGCGTGTTGCGGGGTACGGCCACGAGGTTGGTCGCCGTGGCGTGGAATGGTGGCACGCCTCGTTGGAGTGGTTTTGACCCATTGGTGTTGGGGTGTGTGTGTGTGTGTTACCTGTCTGCGAGGGGGGACAGTGCGATCGGCGACTTTTGTGTCGCCGTAACGACGGCCGTTTGCGGGTTTGTTTTTTTGCACATCATACATGGCGAGGGTGAAATGTGAAATGTTTTTGTTTGGTTGTTTTTGCCGCCCACTATTCCCTTTGCCGTACGCCGAGTTTGACAATGGTGCGACGCAACTGCAGCGTGGAGGTGTGTGAGTGACGTTGAAATGAACGTGCCATTAAGACGCATTGTTGTTGTATTGTACTGTACGTGTACGGCGACACGCACGATGATGTACCATTCGACTCTGATTTTTGATAGCCGTGTCTGACTGATTGCGTACGACGCACGCACACCGATGTCGTCATTCAAGATGCACGCGTGTCCAGTGCAGTACAGTAAGCGCGACGCTAGACGACGACGACGGCGGCGGCGGTCGTTTGTTTGGCGAATGTCTGTACACGTGTTTGTCTGTGTCCATCCGGTATGTATGTATTTGTTTGTTTGAAAGTGTTTTGTGTGTCGGTGACGTGGTCCGATCCGTCGCCCCCTGAGTAACTGTCGATCGGCGCGATAGACCGGCGTCACGCAACTGAACCGAAGTCTTGGGCACACCCGTCATACTGTTGTACACCGTCGCGCTGAGAACGGTAACGAAAGGTTGACTTTGATCGGTCGAATGTCTGGGCAGAACGTGAGGAATGAGGCAAGAGTGCAAGGAGGAAAGGACAGAGGGGGGGCAAAAGAGAGAGGAAGGGAAAAAGGGGAGAAACGCATTCGTAGAGCAACGGAACGTTCCCGCGTCGGAGGCGTATTGGAGCCGCACTGAAATGCGTTTAACGGCGGCGCGGCTGCAAGTGTCTGCCGTGGTGAACGTTACCTTTGACGGCTGCATTGGGCTTTTGCCTTTGCTTTTGCTTTTGCTTTTGCTTTTGCTTTCGCTTTCGCTTTCCCGGATGTACGTAACGTTTGTTGATATGGTTCTGAGGAAGAGTGTATGACAGTGCCGTGCCGTCCATGTTCGTGTGCCCTCCCATTGTGTGTATGCTATTGTCTGTGTACTTGAATGATGTATGTAGGTGTTGGTGGACATGTTGTACCAGTGGGGGGAAATGGATCGTCGATAGTTGCCGTCACGGTCGAGATGACGCACCCTCCGTACAGAAAGGTGTCGAGAAAGTGTGTGTGTGTGTGTGTGTGTGCGTCCGTGAATTGGCAGTGTTTGGAGGTGGGCGTGCCCTGCATGTGGCCCGGAAGGCTGTTCGTTTGGCGGTAGTGTTGTGTGGACAGGGGAGGGGCATGCGTAACGCTGCTGGCATGGCATTTCGGGAGATGGGAGGGGGCAAACGAGGAGCGGCGGCCAAAGACGGGACGGGGAGGGGCGCGGTGTGGGTGGCTTGCGCCTGTGCTCGGCGTTGTGGTTTGTGCAAAAGAGGAGGAGAAAAACAATGAGTTGCCAGGGAGGGGAGCGGTGTTGTGTTGTGGTTGTCGTGGTGTAGCCGCAGACGCGGCTGTCAGTGAACGTGGCGAGACGGACGGATATGCGCGGAGGGGCGGGGGCGGCGCATTTCGCCGGTGCCGTGCCGTGCCTGAAAGCCGCGTGGTCGCTGTGTTGTTGGTGGCGTGGGGGCGAGGAGAGTACCGTACGGGTGTGCTTGTGCGCCGGAAATGGCACACTGCGCCTGCCCGTCTTGGAGGCTGATGGCTGTGGTGTGGAAATGGGGCGCGGTGATGTTGAAGCAGTTGAAGAACAGAAAAGAAACCAAGAAAACGGAAGGCGTGATGCGGCGGTGGTGGTGAGAGCGGGAAAAACAAAACAACAAAAAAAAAAAAAAACAACAAAAAAAAAAGAAGGAAAAACAACAAGAAACAAAAAAGAACACAAAACGTCTATCAATATTAAAATGTAAATGGAAATGGAAATGGACCCAGGTATAACCTCCCTGCACAAATAGCAGAGAGTCCGATGATAATAAAAATGTGCCAGAAGAATGTTAACGTCCCTACAAAACAAACCCAACGATAAGATTAATGAAAGAATGAACCGTATGTAACATTGCAACAGACATAATGAAACGTGATAAATTGTATAAGGGCAGCAGCGTTGACCTTTGGCCCTGTATTCAGAATAAAAAGAGCCAAAGATCGTTACCCCAATGAAAAAGACACTGAAACACGTATGTAATGTAACATAGCAGCGATGGCGAGACATTGTAGCATCTGTGACCAGAGAGTTTGCGCTGGACCGCGCGAGTGTTGCGAGCGGTTCTCAGTCAGTCAGTCAGTCAGTCAGTCGTTGCGAGTCTGTAGCTCTGTCTAGTTGAGGGCTGTACTCTGTCAGTAGTCGTCGCGTGCAGTACGCTAATAGTCGTCATGCAGAGCGGTCGGTCAGTAGTAGCAGCCGAGTGCGGTTGTGTGATGTAGGCGGTCGGCAACACTGGTCAAGATGGTGAATAAGGTATACTGTCAATTAATATAATCATTAGATAATGAAGAATTTTATTTATTGTAATTATTCTCCAACAAGTTCCCCAATAATAATTTCTATTTCAAAAGCATTTTTCAAACATTTAATTTTTTTATTGAACTAAAGAGTTCGTTGCACTTCACATTTCATTCCACTTCTTTGAAGAAAAATGTCACTAAAATCACAAAAAAAAGAGAATATTATTATTTGCAATGCAGTTCCTCCAAGCGCTGCGCAACAACAAGAGCAGAAATGTGACATCCATTTATTCTGAGGTAAGACTTTAAATTCTGATTGTTTTGCACAGGGCCAAAGACCGATATTTCGGTTTAATTGAAGTTTCCTGTCGCTGAACGGACTTTAAATGTTGTGAAGAATTTATATTTGAGTCAGATTGCGAATTTCACATTTTTGTTGCCATTTTCAATACCTCTCATTGTGGGCGAGGTTACAATTAGCGCAATGTCCATTAGCGTCCGTAAATAACATTGTCCATTAGTTTAAAATTTGCGGGGAGGTTACAACACACACAAAAAACAAAAAAAAAAAAAAAAAAAAAAAAAAAAATTGCATTTATATCCGCCCCTCAATTGTAGATACCCCTTACACAGCTGTGTGCAATGAATGAGTGCTGGCTGGTAATTAATTGCACTCCTTGGAGGGAAATGCCATAGGAAGTAGTCTTTAAAAAGTGAATGTTTTTCGTTAAAAGACAAGAGTTACTTTAGAAAAAAGTAATAGTGGGGCTTTTGTTTGTTGTTGAACAAAATAAGTACAATGAACATACGTTATCAGATTTGTGCAATGCAGCTTCACACTACCTTTTGATTATAACACAATATACTATACATCGTCCCGAACCGTGACCAGAGTCGCGAGACGAGCAGAGCACGCCGCCGACGCCCGCTCAGTACAACCGTCCACCCGCTACTACTGTCGACCGACTACTACCTCTCCCGACTCGCGCTACAATATATATAACAACTGTTCCTGGCGACCCGGTGCGTGCCACTACTGTCGTCTGGCGCGGTCCAAGCGCCGACTAGCAACGATAAATAACTCTCTGGTCAGACAGAGATGCTGTCATGCCTCGCCATCGCTCTGGTAATGAATACGTAGGTGTTGCAGCGTGCGTACCACCGGAACACGCAGTGGCGGAGCCAAAGACTGTGTTGTCGAGGTCGAGTGCGAGCGGGAAGAGAGGCAGCGCCGGCACGGAGATGCAAGCGAGCGCGAGACGCACGGGGGCTGCGGCGTGGCGCGTTTGCGGTCGGCGCCTTTGGTGGCAACGGCCGGGACAAGCAGCGGTGTATGGTGTGGTGCGGGGCGGACAGGGGCGGCGCGACGACGGCATGGGGGCGAAAACGGGACGGGGGACGGCGGATGTTGAGAGGCGTCACGCGCGGACAGGACACAGACACAGAGAGACACACAGATTGGAAAGGGAGGGTGCGCGGTAGTAGTTGGGAATGTGCGTACCGTGCGGGATGGGAGTGGGCGAGGAACACGGTCGTGGCCCCTGTTTTGGGTGCGTGTGGTGACGTCGGTGTGTTGTGGGAAGGGAAGGTGCTGTGGCGGCGGCGCGTAATGGGCGTAGGCCGAAAAGAGAAAGGAACGTGGGCAGTGTGTTGGCAAGCGTCGGTTCGACTGCGACGTTGATGGGCAGGGCAGGGCAAGGTTAATGGTGGTAGGAGTAGGCTTGTGGGCGCAAAAAATCTGCCGCTGCAGGCGGTGCCGTAACCGCCATGGCTGGAAGGAGAGAGGGCCAAAGAAAGAAAGAAAGAAGAAAACAAAAAAAACAAAAAAAAGGAGGGGGGGGGGGGGCGAAAGTGGAGAGGCGGTGGTGTGAGAAGGGCGGGGGCGGAAGGAAGGCAGGAAGGACAAGAGGCGAGGCGACGGCTTGCTTTGTGTACCGGTCGGTCTCTGGCTATGCTTCGTTTTCTGCAGCAGGGTCGGTGCGCGGCGTGGCTCGCGGCAGTGGGAACGCCTGGCGGCTGGACGGCCAGCAATGCGGTTGGATGGGCGGCCACAGCACCGCACCTGTGCCCGAGGAGGAGACGCTGGCGGCGGGCCCTGAGGTGAGGCCGGCTCGGCTGGGGCTGTGGATGTGTAGGTGTGCGCCGCTGCTGCAACAACGAGTAAAAACGCGAGAAGAAGGGGTGGCGGTAGAGAGGGAGGAAAAAAAAAAAAAAAGGTCGTTGTTGTGTTGATGCGCAGGCAGACGCGTACAGAGAGACGAGCCCGGTCTGCAGCAGGGTGTGGCCGTGCCGAGTGCAGAGCAGCGGCGGCCCGGTTCGGTTCGGTTCGGCCCGGCCCGGCGGGCCGCGCTGTTGTCGCGGACGTGAGCGCCCCCTGGCGGGTGGCCGGAGGCGGCGCGGCGTGTTGGACGTGTGGCTGGTGGCAGTGCACAATTTGCGAGTGGCTGGCGGTGTGGTGTGGCGGTTGGCGCGTCGGGCGGCGGAGAGAGAGAGGGAGGAGAGGTATGTGTTGCGGGCGCCCTTTGCTGCGCTGCGTCGTTGCGTGTGCCGTACAGGGCGGGCGCTTGTCGACTGTGTGGGCGGTGTGGCGAATTGGCGTGAAACGGCTGCCGAGAGGTGTGTGGTAGCGAGCCGGTCGGTGTCAGTGCGAAGGGGAATGTGCGTGCGTTTGGCGGTTTCGGTGTGCTTTTTGCGGCGTGAGAGTGGGAATTAGTGGGGCCGGCTGTTGTGTTGGTTCCTTGTGTCTTGTGTCGCGTAGCTTGATGGCAACGTGGAAGGACGCCGGTTTCGTTTCGAGCCTTGCGTGTGGTTGTCGACGTTGACTGGTTGGCGTGTGCCGATGCACGTGCATGTGTGGGTCGCGAGTGCGTTTTTGGCTGGCTGTGTGTGTGTGTGTGTGTTTTGGGGGGGAAGGGGGAGGCGGTGGTGGAAGTGCAGTCGTTGCCACGGGCGTCGTCGGGTGGGGCTGGGGCTGTGCGTCGTGGCGGAAAGGTGGTAGGTTGCGGGAAGCGAGCCCGTCGTTGACGGTGTCGCGTGAGTTGTGAATCGAGTGGGGCGCGGGGCGCGGGACAGGAGCAGCGTGCCGCTGCGTCGTGGTCGTCAGCAGAGGCTGTGCGTGTGCTTGTCCTTTTTGTGGGCGGTTCGTGCGAGGCGTTTTTGTTTTGTGTTGCCCTAGTTGTTAGTTTATTTTGTTTGTGTTTGTTATTTTGAGACGACGACTGGTTGGTGGCGTGCGCGCGAAGTGGCGGTGTGCGCTTCCCGTGTCGTTTGTGTTGTTTTGTTTTTGTGTGTTTTTTTTGTGTTTTGCACTGGGCCCCGGGTGGGTGGGTGGGTGGGTGCGTGTGTGTCGATTGCCGGCTGGCGGAAGGTGCGCCATCGGCGGGGTGGGTCGCCGGCACAAGTAGAGGCGGCGGCGTTGTTGCTGTTGTTGTGTGGTGTTTGTTTTGTTCGGCTGTGTCGGCGAGCTGTGTTGCGGTGCGTGTGAATGGTGGTGCAAAAGTGCTGGCGTTGGGGCTGCGGCTGCGACGGCGGCGAGCCGCGGGCGCGCATGATAGTGATGTTGTGAACAGCGGCTGTGTACGGTAGTGGTGTTGTTGTAGCACGACGTGCATCCGGGCCGGCGCGGAAAGCGCAGTTGCGGGCGGTTGCCCTTCGGTGCCAGCCATGTCGCGTGAGCGGCGGGTTGCTCTGGTGTCGACACGTGGTGCTCTGGGTTGTTGTGTGGTGCCCTTTGGCCGGTGGGGGTGGTTCGCGTGTGTCTGGTTCGCGCTCGGTATCTGGTCGTGGTCGTGCTGCTCCCCCGTCTGTCGGCGGTTTTCGACGTCGTCTGTACGTTTTTGTTCGTTTGCGGCGTGCCTGCCGACGTCGTCCCGTCGCGACCTTTCAACCGAAAGTGTGGCGCCCGAAGGTGAACGAACGTAACCCTGACCTCGGCGCTTTACGCTGAGCCGAGCGAACCGAACCTAACCCGTGGTGTGGCGAGGTGAGCTCAGCCTGTGAGCCCCTAACGTCTACGTAAGGTAAGCTGTCCGGCTCACGCCTCACGTTTGAACGCTTTTTTTTTTTTTTTTAACCTACGTTTGACGCTTCTTAACCTAGCACTGACCCCTTAACCTAACGTGTAACCTAACCTAACCTAGCCTGTGACGCCTGACGTGTTTGAATGCTTAACCTAAGTTTGACGCTTAACCTAACCCAAGTCCCCTTAACCTAACCCACGTCCACCTAACCTAACCTAACCTAACCTAACCTAGACGTGTAAACGTAATGTGTAACGCGTAACGTGTAAGGTCGGCTGTCGTGTGTGCTGACGGCAGATTGGGTTGGTCTGTAGATTCGGATTGCGGTTTGCCTCGGTCGAGGGGTTGGGTCGGAAGCGGCGAGGGGCGGCGGCGCCTGTTGCGCAGGCGGCGTCCGTTTGCGGCGGGCAATTGTTGAAGAAACGGCTGTGAATGTTGGCGGGCGAGAGGAGGAGGACGGCGCGCGATGTGGCCCGACGGCTGCGGGCCGATCGGGAAACGGCGGGAGGGCGACGGAAGGCGATGGGGCGGCGGAGGCGCGTTTGCACGGCCGTCATCGCCGCACGCCTCGGCTTGTGTGGCTGTGGCGCCGGCCGCGCTGGCCGGGCTGCCGCGGCGACGGTGTGGGAGTTTTGCCGAAGGTTTGGCCATTGTGGCGGGTCGTCGGCTGGGGCTGTGGGGGCGGCATTTGGGCGGGGGCGGCGATTCTCGGCGGGCCGACCCAGGCTGTAGCGCGCGGTAGCTGCAGTTTGGCCGTGGTTTGCGGCGCTGCCGTGGCGACTGGTTGGCGACTGTGGTGTGGCTGTGTGTAGCCCCATCCTCGGTGGTTTGAAAGGCGCGGGCGGTTGTGGCGCAGGTTTGGGGCTGCTCCGCACAGGCTGTCGGACGTTGGGCGGTAGCAAGCGCGGGAGGCGCGGCGCGGCGGCGCGCAGAGTGGCGGCCGCTCTCTCGGCCGTCCGCGCCCGCCCGCGACACTGGCTGGGCCTTGTGATTCTCTGCTCAAGGAAGGGTTGGAGTCCCTTAGCGATCGTAGTGTGTGTAGAAGCCTTGTGCGACTCGCCGCTATCGAGAGCTAGAAAACTCTGCGATTCACTTGCTTCTTAGCGAGTACTAAGCAATTTTGTCGTGTTACAGGACCGACATAGAGCAGGCGAGATAGTGCGGACTAGCCGCACTTGTAGGATGAATAGAATAGGGGACGACGAGGAGCCAGGGCCCCACCCGCGGGTGGCAAGCCCGCGTTCCTCTAGGCCAGAACAGACGCACAGGGCTGAGATAGAACTCGCGAGCAGGACCACCCAGGGCGCACGACAGCGACACCCCACCCCACCGGCCCCCACGCCTGAAGACTTATGCACTGCGATGATTCAAGAAAAGCTCGAACAACTCCGCCGCGACCGCGACGCACGAGCAACCGAACTCGCAAAACGGCGGGACCAAGACGGCCCAACCACCAGTGACAACTCATCTTCTGACGACTGCCGAACGAAGACTCAAATTCCGACTGAACAACACCATGCCATGGACCATCATGAAGAATCCAGCGACTCTGACGCACCATTCCAGGAAGTCAGACGCCGCCGGAAAGGCACTAAACGCAGGAAAGCTGAAGAAAACACCCGCATGCAAACAGAATCGCGAGCTGTACCCACCACCAACTACTACGCACCACTACAGAAACAGGACGAACCAACGGCAGACCAACACCAGCTCCAGCCCAACGACACAACTTCTCAGCACACTCCAGCTCCACCGCCGCCGAAACCGAGAATACCACCAGTCACAATAAACTACACTGGAAAATACCTGGAACTAAACGCCCAACTAAAACAGAAGATCAGCGGACCACTAAAGGCGATCTACAAAAATAATCAGATCAAATACCACTTCGAAACGCTGGCAGACCAACGAACTGCACTGGACTACCTTCACTCCATTAACATGCCATACTTCACCCACCAACCAGCTGAAGACAGAGAACTCCAAGTGGTCCTCAAGAATATACCAGAGGAAATTACTGAAGACGAACTCGCCGCCGAACTTCGCCACATGCAATTTACGGTCACGAACGTACACCAATTCAAGAAAAGAGACTTGACCTCCAAGAAATTGATTCCACAGTCGGCTTACTGTGTATCTCTGCCACATGGACAAAAAAGTCGCACCATCTACGACATACAATATCTCTTCCACACTAGAGTAAAGGTGGAAGACTACAAACCGCTAGATGGGCCTGCCCAGTGCAAGAAATGCCTCAAATTCAACCACACTGGCCGGTACTGTCAGATGCCGGTCAGATGTGTACGCTGCGGCGGCCACCACCACGCAAAGGATTGCACCAAGCCAAGAACAGAACCACCCATCTGCGCAAACTGTCGCCAAGAAGGCCACCCTGGGACTTGGCGTGGTTGCCCTGAATTCCAGAAGGCGATACATGCCTACCAACTGCGACCTACACCATCCAAGGAGCCACAACAATCACCACAGCCGTCGTTTGCGGCGACACCGAATGACTTCCCATCTCTCCGAACACCCTGGAAGGCAGCATCGTCATTATTTCAAACACCATCTGAGCAACAACCAACTCGCCAGAAAAACACGGCGCGCCAACGACTGCACGATCTTCGTCAACAACAACAGCAGCAACGATCCATGGACAACACTCTCGGACTGTCCGATATCATCGCCGCGATATCTAACATGGGCCCAATAATCGACTTTCTAAAAACCAAAAACGTCTTCGCCATCATAGCAGACACAGCTCGTAAATTCAACAACGCACCGGATATGTCATCTAAATTACTCACTCTACTGGAAGGAATCATGGCCTTTTTCACAGACTAACATGGACCAAGAGAGGCATCACCATAGAAACCTTACATTCTGCTTCTTCAACGCCAACGGCGTCGCGCCGAAAAAAGTAGAACTCACAGACTTCGTTGAACATCACAAAATTGACGTGCTCCTATTGTCAGAAACACATCTACGACCAACCCAAACCTTCAACATTCGCAACATGGTGGGATACCGCACTGACCGCCAAAATCGACGAGGTGGAGGTACAGCAATCTATCTACGATCTTCCCTCACTCACTCCCTCGAAACCTTGCCTGACATGACGAGTCTTGAAGCCACAGCAGTCACGATCACCACCACACACGGGAAGCTCACGTTCGTCGCAGCCTATTTGAGCCCTGGCGCGGACTTCACGGACGAAGACTTCATCTCCATTTTCGACAGATACGATAGAGTCCTCCTCTGTGGGGATCTAAATGCAAAACACGTAGCCTGGAACTCGCGGCAGACAAACGCCAAAGGCACCCGTCTCTACGACCTTGAAACTCGACTCCAAGCTTTCACCCAAGGACCTGAAGAACCAACCTACCTGCCTACTATTACACGCCACCAGCCAGACGTCCTAGACGTGGCCATAATAAAAAATGTAAATCCCGACCTGTCACTCAAAACGGTCAATGACTTGACTTCTGACCACCAACCTGTTCTCGGAACACTGTCTGGAGCTCTTCCAATTTTGCCACCGAAAACAAAAGTCTCCACAGATTGGTTATCCTTCGCAAGGTGGCTAAACAACAACGTGCGCCCCACGGAGCCAATAGCAACTCCGGAGCAACTCGATGACGCCATAACTCGTCTGACCTCGAAAATCAAGAAGGCCGCCCACCAGGCCTCCACGAAGTTACTCTTCTCGACTCCATACCGCGAACCACTCCCGCCAGCACTGCAAGATTTGAAATACTTGAAAAATCGAGCCCGTAAAAAATGGCAACAAACTCGCCACCCAGCATATAGACGCGAAATGCACCAGCTATCCAGAGAACTGACGTGGCGTTGCAAGGAATGGCGCGCCGAACTGTGGGAGGACCGAATGGCACAAATTCAACACCTATCGCGTGATGAATGGGCACTCATCCGTAATATCAAGAAACCCAGGACACCAAAAACGGCGCTCACGGATGGCACCAACCTCGTATTTGACAACCTTCAAAAGGCAGAACTCTTTGCGGAAACTTACGAAACGCAATCACGACTAAATTTTGCTGACTTTAACAACGACGACGAAGAGGACGCACGCACTCGGGCAGAGGCACACCACATAAGACAACACCCCAGCGGAGACCGGCCAGAACTGACGTCTCCAGGAGAAATTCGCCGCATACTCAGGAAATTACACTCCACATCTGCCCCCGGACCTGACGGAATTTCGAACGACCATCTGAAGCATCTCCCACGGAAACCACTAGTGCTATTAACGAGAATACTCAACGAATGCCTGCTGAAGGAACATTTCCCACCACAATGGAAACTGGCCAAGATCATACCCATCCCGAAACCGGGTAAGGACCCACTTCAGCCTGCGCACCACCGACCAATCAGTCTCCTTTCCACGATGGGCAAAACGTTTGAACGTGTCATCTTGGCCCGCATCAAGCCGCCCCTCTTGGAAAATGACGTCATTCGACCAGACCAATTTGCCTTTCAACCCAAACTTTCCGCCGAAATCCAGCTGCTCCGGATCTCGGAACACCTCACAAACCAAATTAATCTAAACCACTACACAGCAGCCATTTTCCTGGATGTTCAACAAGCATTTGACAAGGTGTGGCGAGAGAAGCTCATAAGTAAACTCCGGAACACCACCGACATCCCCAACTGCTACATCAAGATTATCGACAGCTTCCTGACAGACCGCCGTTTTTACGTCCAACAGGCCGACCAACACTCAGACACCAAACATCTCTCCGACGGTATACCGCAAGGATCGGTACTCTCTCCCATCCTGTTCACCATCTACGTAAATGACATGCCCAAACTGCCGAACATCATGCTAGCACAGTTCGCCGATGATACGGCTCTCCTTACCAGCAGCCGTTCATTAGATACAGCCATCACCCGCTTACAACACCAGATCGATATCCTCCTTTTGTGGGCAACTGATAATAAAATCACTATCAACGCACTCAAGACAAAGGCCATACTTTTCACTCGACGGAGACCGATTCTTCACCGCCGCCTCCAGATCAATGACCACGCCATCGAATGGTCCACCACGACGCGTGGCGCGTTTGCGGTCGGCGCCTTTGGTGGCAACGGCCGGGACAAGCAGCGGTGTATGGTGTGGTGCGGGGCGGACAGGGGCGGCGCGACGACGGCATGGGGGCGAAAACGGGACGGGGGACGGCGGATGTTGAGAGGCGTCACGCGCGGACAGGACACAGACACAGAGAGACACACAGATTGGAAAGGGAGGGTGCGCGGTAGTAGTTGGGAATGTGCGTACCGTGCGGGATGGGAGTGGGCGAGGAACACGGTCGTGGCCCCTGTTTTGGGTGCGTGTGGTGACGTCGGTGTGTTGTGGGAAGGGAAGGTGCTGTGGCGGCGGCGCGTAATGGGCGTAGGCCGAAAAGAGAAAGGAACGTGGGCAGTGTGTTGGCAAGCGTCGGTTCGACTGCGACGTTGATGGGCAGGGCAGGGCAAGGTTAATGGTGGTAGGAGTAGGCTTGTGGGCGCAAAAAATCTGCCGCTGCAGGCGGTGCCGTAACCGCCATGGCTGGAAGGAGAGAGGGCCAAAGAAAGAAAGAAAGAAGAAAACAAAAAAAACAAAAAAAAGGAGGGGGGGGGGGCGAAAGTGGAGAGGCGGTGGTGTGAGAAGGGCGGGGGCGGAAGGAAGGCAGGAAGGACAAGAGGCGAGGCGACGGCTTGCTTTGTGTACCGGTCGGTCTCTGGCTATGCTTCGTTTTCTGCAGCAGGGTCGGTGCGCGGCGTGGCTCGCGGCAGTGGGAACGCCTGGCGGCTGGACGGCCAGCAATGCGGTTGGATGGGCGGCCACAGCACCGCACCTGTGCCCGAGGAGGAGACGCTGGCGGCGGGCCCTGAGGTGAGGCCGGCTCGGCTGGGGCTGTGGATGTGTAGGTGTGCGCCGCTGCTGCAACAACGAGTAAAAACGCGAGAAGAAGGGGTGGCGGTAGAGAGGGAGAAAAAAAAAAAAAAAAGGTCGTTGTTGTGTTGATGCGCAGGCAGACGCGTACAGAGAGACGAGCCCGGTCTGCAGCAGGGTGTGGCCGTGCCGAGTGCAGAGCAGCGGCGGCCCGGTTCGGTTCGGTTCGGCCCGGCCCGGCGGGCCGCGCTGTTGTCGCTCCTTTTTGATTTAGGCCTGGTCGTGGTTGTTTTGCGTGTGCGGTCGCGTTTCCGGTCCTGGTTGCCTTCGTCATCCGTAGTGTCGGCTTGTATTTTGTCAGGGACGTTGCCGTCGGTGGTTGCTGGCATTGGCGGAGGCATCAGTTCGTTGGCCGGTTTGTGTAACAGTGCCGGAAGCGTCGTCATGGTTGGTGCTGGGGTCATGTGCGTCATTGTTTCCGGTGTTGCATCGGTCGTAATTACGATGTGCGAATCCGTTTCGTAGCTAGTGTTGGCGTGAGTCGACATGTCGGTCACGTGTTTGAGTTTTGTGTCCTAGTGTTAGTATAGATCTGCCCCTACTTTTTAGCCTTTGCGCTGGAAGCGCGGGCTGGTCTGTCCGCAGACAGGGCCCTGACTTCCGACAATCCCTAACTAACAGAGCCCTACGTTTTGGCTTTCCAAAACATCTCGCCTAACGATTTGAAGAACACGACAATTTGTTATCTGCTTTTTTGTGATAAAGGTAGGAGATCGTGCGCGCTACACTTTCGTGTAGGGCATTTTCACCTTTCCTTTGTCTCAACAGCGAAGGCAGCGACAACAGCTAACTCTCCACTATAGTGCTCCGCTGGGGAGCTGAGGTTTTCAGGGGTTTCCCTCAGCCGTAAGGCAAATGCCGGAGTTGTGTATTTTCCCCAGAACAAACAAACAAATAAGATCACAAACAAATAAAGAAAAGTAAACAAGAGAAGATAAATAAAAAATTGTAGATTCCCTCCCCAAATTAACAAATAAATTGTGTCACCACAGAATAACGTAAGATAAACTAAGGCTCCAAACGGGCAGTAAGCCCTATATGAGCCCACCCCACCCTTCCGGTGGTGGAATGAAATATTTAAAAAAAAAAAAAAAAAAAAAAAAAAAAAAAAAAAAAAAAAAAAAAAAAACTCCGCTGCTCGACTCGCTGCCGCTCGCACCGGTCGTTTTCGTTTCCGTTTCGTGTGCACCGTCGCTAGCCCAATCGCCATGTCCGGACGCGGAAAGGGAGGCAAAGTCAAGGGCAAGTCAAAGTCCCGCTCAAGCAGGGCTGGGCTCCAGTTCCCGGTCGGCAGAATCCACCGCCTCCTGCGCAAGGGAAACTACGCAGAGCGCGTCGGCGCCGGGGCGCCCGTCTACCTCGCCGCCGTCATGGAGTACCTCGCGGCTGAGGTGCTCGAGCTGGCCGGAAACGCGGCCCGCGACAACAAGAAGACGCGCATCATCCCGCGCCACCTGCAGCTTGCCATCCGCAACGACGAGGAGCTCAACAAGCTCCTGTCGGGCGTCACCATCGCACAGGGTGGTGTCCTGCCCAACATCCAGGCCGTCCTGCTGCCAAAGAAGACCGAGAAGAAGGCCTAAAGGAGGCCAGGCAATCGCAGCGCCGCGTGCTCCCCTGCACGCAACGCGCTTTGCCGGCTCGGCTCGGCCCACAACAATCGGCCCTTTTCAGGGCCACCACACAAACCTACGTCCAAAGCAAAATTTCAGTCGTCCTCGCCGCACCTTGTTTTGTTTTTAACTTTGCACTTTCACAGCACAGCCGCCGCCGGCGCACGTCCGCCATCTTGTCGTCCACACAGCCCGTGTGGCCCAACACACACACACACACACACATTTTGCACGGTCGCAGTCGCCTTCCAAACGACAACGGCAGCAATAATGACCATTGTTAAAGGGAGGCGTGTCGACACACCGCCCTCCACTCCCGCGCGCCGCAACGGCCGTCGACACGAACGAAACAGCTGATCCGGCCGCCTATGCCCACACGCCTAACACACAGAGCCAAACCACGCAAGCAAATAATCACCGCCTCTCGCACAACAACACACAGCCCGCCATCTCCATCGCGATCGATACAAAGACACACAATAACAAACACAAACGAAGCAGCTCCACTCTCACACACACACAGCCAGCCAGCCACATGACACGTTTCCTTTCCTTCTCCCCTCCCAGCCACATCACGTCGCTCAAACGGAAAGAAACAAACAACACAGCGCACACACGCAGCAACAACAACACAGACTCTTTCGCACTTTTCAACTTCCGAACAGTGTGGTGGCCCTGAAAAGGGCCGTTTTCTAGTCTCTCCCACCCACAAGCACGGCCGCGGGAAGGCCAGCGCCCGCTGCGACGCAGCCTAACCGCCGAAACCGTACAGGGTGCGCCCCTGCCTCTTCAGGGCGTACACCACGTCCATGGCCGTCACAGTCTTGCGCTTGGCGTGCTCAGTGTACGTCACCGCGTCGCGGATCACGTTCTCCAGGAACACCTTCAGCACCCCGCGGGTCTCCTCGTAGATCAGACCAGAGATGCGCTTCACGCCGCCCCTGCGAGCCAGGCGGCGGATGGCGGGCTTCGTGATGCCCTGGATGTTGTCGCGCAACACCTTGCGGTGCCGCTTGGCGCCACCCTTGCCGAGCCCCTTTCCTCCCTTGCCGCGGCCTGTCATCCTTCCTTCCTCGGGCAAAGCAAAACGTGCACAAACAGCAGCTGCAGCGGCTGGCGAGTCGGCTACGGTCTGCGCCCAGCGCGCCCGCCGCCCCCCTATATAGACTCTGGCCCGCCCTCCCCCCACCACGCGCAACCGAGGGCATATAAGCGCAGCACGGAGGCGCGCGGGCCCGTTGTCTAGGCAGCACCGGACGCCGCGCCGCACCTAACCTCCACGCACGCCGCTCCGCTACCGCTACCGCTATGGCCCGCACAAAGCAAACGGCCCGCAAGTCCACCGGCGGAAAGGCGCCGCGCAAACAGCTCGCCACCAAGGCGGCGAGGAAGAGCGCGCCCGCCACCGGAGGCGTCAAGAAGCCCCACCGCTACAGGCCGGGCACCGTCGCCCTGCGAGAAATCAGGCGCTACCAGAAGAGCACAGAGCTGCTCATCCGCAAGCTGCCATTCCAGCGCCTAGTGCGCGAGATCGCCCAGGACTTCAAGACCGACCTGCGCTTCCAGAGCTCCGCAGTCATGGCCCTGCAGGAGGCCAGCGAGGCCTACCTCGTCGGCCTCTTCGAAGACACCAACCTGTGCGCAATCCACGCCAAGCGCGTCACCATCATGCCCAAGGACATCCAGCTCGCGCGCCGCATCCGCGGCGAGCGCGCCTAAACCGCGCCGCGGCACCGCACCGCACCGCACCGCACAAACAAAAACGGCCCTTTTCAGGGCCACTAACATCTCTCCGTCGCGAGCAAACTTTGTCGGTCGCCTGCCTCTCGCCCCGCAACCCAAAAACAAAAACCACCACTTCCCGTCCGTCCGCCACACCCGCTCACTCTGCCTGCCTGCTAGCAGCGCGCAACAATCACACATCATCCCTCCCCGGCGCTCAAAGCGCACAATACCCAACGGCCGACGTCACACCGCACGGGTGGCTGGCCGGCCGCCGCTTTCGTTTCGAAAACAAAAAAAAAAAACCCGCACTCCAACTCCGACGGCCAACGGCCAGGCAGGCGCGCTCGCTCGCTCTACACGCCACCGAAATCCCCCGCCGACTCCTTCCACATCTCAACGTGCCCCCCGTTGCAAAACATAACACACACACACAAAGAAACAAAACAAAGACCAGACACGACTCGACAAGACAGACATCCGAGAAGAACGAACGCAGGCAAGCCAACCAACGTATTCAAACAAAACAACGTGACAGAAAACCAACCGTCGGCCGCCGCCACAAACACGGCGACAATCAACCACGACAACAACAACAACAACAACAACACCGCTTACCGCTACCGCCGCCCACACCCGCCACCGACCCCCGCAATCCAACCACCACGGCACGCAAACAGCATCCCCACGGGCATACAGAAACGCCAGACAGACAGACACCCACACCAGACGCTACACGACAATCAAAACCTTCCCCGACGTGCTTTGATGGCCCTGAGAAGGGCCGTTTTGGGCCGCGCGTCTCTTGCGCGCCACTAGACGACGACGGGGGGTGGGGACGACGGAGTCAAGCGCCAAACCCTTCCTTTCTCCCATCTCTTTCTCCTCTACTCTACTTCTTCTTCTTGGGCGAAGCCTTCGCCTTAGACGGCGTCGTCGCCTTCTTCGGGCGCGGCGCCTTCGGCTTCTTCGTCGGAACCTTGGCGGCCTTCTTCGCCTTCGACGGCGACTTGGCCTTGGCCGGCTTGGCCGCAGCCGCCTTCTTCGCACCCGCGGGAGCGGCCGACGCCGCAGACGCCTTCTTGGCGGCGCCCGCCTTCCGACCGGTCGCCGCCTTCACGCCACCAGCCTTCTTTGCGCCGGCCGCACGGGCGCCCTTCTTCTCCTTGCTGGCCGGAGCGGCGCGCTTCTTCTTGGCACCGCCAGCACGAGCCTTGCCGCCCTCGGCCGCCCCCCCGCCGCCGGCGCCGGCAAGCTTGAACGAGCCGGACGCGCCCTTCCCCTTCGTCTGCACCAGCTCGCCCGCCACGACGGCCGACTTGAGGTACTTCTTGATAAACGGCGCCAGCTTCTCCGCGTCCAGCTTGTAGTGCGCGGCTATGTACTTCTTGATCGCCTGCAGCGACGACCCGCCGCGCTCCTTCAGACTCTTGATGGCGGCCGTCACCATCTCAGAGGTGCGCGGGTGCGCAGGCTTGGCGCGCGGCTTCTTCGCAGACGACGCAGACTTGGCCTTCTTCGTAGTGCCGGTGGCGGCGGGTGCCGCAGCAGTCTCGTTCGTAGCCGCCTGATCTGCCATTTCGACGACGCGCGTAACACACAGCGAGAGCGAGAGCGAGCGGGACGGCAGGCAGGCACGCAAGCACAGCACAGCAGCAGAGCAGAGAATCAGCCGTGTGAAACTCACGTGCAATTCCTTGCACGGTTTTAAGCAGGTTAAGCAGGTTAACTGCTGTTCCTGCGTGTTGAATTCACTAGATGCATGTGGTCCTCTCTTAGTGGTATGTCATCACGAATTCACGTCTCTTGGTCATCGTCACTGGGTGCTGGGGTTATTCCAGCAACCGGTCTGGCCATCTGGTCGCTGGGCGCCAGTGGAGTTGGTTTCCCAGTCCACTGACCAGCGGGTTCCTGGACCTCCTCGCCGACTCGTAGAAGTTCCGTGCGAGCGCGCGGAAGCGGCGCTTCAGCATCGGAACTCCCGCGATGTCGTGCAGCATACGGGTGTCGTAGTCCCTTGGCAGGTGGAGCGCCAGCCGAAGGGCTTTGTTCTGCACCCGTTGCAGCGTCTGGACGTGGGTGTCGGCGGCATTTCCCCACACCACGGCCGCGTACTCCAGCACTGGCCTGATTAGTGCTAGGTAGAGCGTGAGGCCGCAGTGGGTGGGCAGTGTCGTCGTGGGGTTGAGGAGGGGGTAGAGCGAGCGCATCCGTCCAAGCGCCCGGCCCCTCAGCTCCCTGATATGTGGACCCCAAGTCAGGCGTCGATCCAGAGTGACGCCGAGGTACTTTCCAGTACGCGACCACGGGATGGGGCCTCCCATGATCCGCACTGGCGGCAGCGCGACGGGAATGCAGCGGCGAGTAAACACCACCGCCTGGCTCTTCCCTGCGTTGAACTTGAGCCGCCATTTGGTGGCCCAGGCTCCAATCTCATTGCAGGAGAGCTGCAGGCGGCGGCGCATCAACTGCGCGCTCATGCTGCGCGTGTACAGCGCGGTGTCATCGGCGTAGAGCGCCAGATGAACCCTCGGCGTCGTCTTCGGGACGTCAGCGGTGAAGAGGGAGTACAGCAGGGGGCCAAGGACGGACCCCTGCGGCACTCCGGCACGTATGTGGCGCGCCGTCGACATGCCGCCGTCGGCACGCACATGGAATGTGCGCCCTCGCAGATATGACTGGAGAAGGCGGACGTACGACACGGGTACCCCCTGTACCAGCAGCTTATACAGGAGGCCGTCGTGCCACACGCTATCAAAGGCCTTGGAGACGTCGAGTAGTACCGCCCCAAGGTACTCGCGTCTCTCCAGGGCCGCCATCGCCTGCTCCACCAGTCGCAGTAGTTGGTGCTGCGTCGAGTGCCCACTGCGAAAGCCAAACTGCTCGTCAGGAAGCAGGCCTTCTTCACTGACGTGGCGCTGTAGCCGTTTGGCGAGTATCCTCTCGAAGGTCTTCGAGAGGGAGGGCAGCAGGCTTATTGGGCGATAGTTCTGCGCCAGCCTGAGGTCCTTGCCAGCCTTCGGAATGGCGACCACCTCAGCGTGTTTCCACGCATCGGGGTAGGCGCCTGTGCGGAGGATGGCGTTAAAGATCGATGTGACGGTACGCACTGCTTCCGGTGGCAGCTTCTTCAGCAGTGCGTTGTCGATCTTGTCGCACCCCCCCGCCTTCCTGGGCTGTAAGGAGTCGAGATGGTGTTGAACTTCCTCTGCAGTGGTTGGCTCGATGACGTCGTCCGCCTCCTGATGGGTCAGGTACAGCGGAAGCCGCTCTTGCACCTCCTGGATGGTGTCTTCGTCGACAACATCGTCCACGGTGGAGAAGTTCTCGGCGAAGGTGTCCGCGAGCACGCTGGCCTTCATGTCCGGCTCTGCGACGACGTCACGGCCAACTTGAAGCGGCGGGATGCGCTGCCCCTTGCGCAGGAAGCTCCTGGTCATGGCCCAGGCGCTTCCGTCATCGATCCTGAGCGTGGCTATTCTGCCAGCCCAGTCCCGATTACGGTGGTGGCCGACGGCCGCCGAGATCTCCCGGCGCAAGCGGTTTAGCAGCCGCTTGGTGGCGGGGTTTCTCGTGATCTGCCACTCACGGAAAACCCGGTTCTTCTGACTGATCAACGCCAGGATGTCCGGCGGAAGCTGTTTGGAGTTGTCCCTCGGCTTCCGCGGTCCTCGCGGCGCTGCTGCATCTGCCGCCGCAAGTGTGTAGTGGGTGAATGCTGCTAGTGCTGCATCCACCCCCTCCTCGTCAGGATCAGGTGTGGCTGCGACCGTCTCTGCCAGGTGCTGCTGGAAGTGCGCCCAGTCGGTGTTGAGGCGGGCGCAGCGGTTCTCAGGAGGCGCCGTACCGTCTGTGTCCAGGTCGAAGATCACTGGCAGGTGATCGGAGGACAGGGCACAGCGAGTGCTCGCGATCGCGTTGTGTGCTGCCCCTTTCACAATCGCGATGTCGAGCACGTCGGGACGGCCGCGCGCCGGGTAGTGCGTCGGGTCGAAGGGACCCAGCACCACGGCGTCATGGTCGTTGACGACCCGGAGGAGCCGTCTGCCGCTGGTGGTGGTGACCCTGGAGTTCCACTCCGGGTGTTTTGCATTGAGATCGCCGCCGATGAACAGGTTCCCGCGCATCGACAGCAGCGTCTCAATGTCCCCGGAGTTGAGGTGTCCTGACGGCTTCCGGTAGGCCGCCACGAATGTTACGTGGCCCACGGAGGTGTTGACCACGACGCCGGTCGTCTCCAGGGTTGGCGTCACCGGGAGCTGCACCTGGTGGTGGCGCAACGACGTCTTCACGTACACCGCCGTTCCGCCGCCGTGGGTGACCCGGTCGGTGCGGTAGCAGCGGAAGTTTGCCGCCCGCACGTTCACGCCCGGCTTCAGCCAAGTTTCTGTGACGAGACAGACGTCCACATGTTCGTCTC
>NW_026047923.1:2500-10000 GCF_023864345.2 Schistocerca serialis cubense
AGTAATAGATAGAGCCATCAAAATACAGATAATGTATACAACTGTCCGTATACATGCTGAAAGACTCTGCTCACAATCACAACCACACGTCAGCCAGACACTCTTATCACGCACTACTCTCTGCCTGTAACAGGCACAGAGACAATATGTAAGCACCAGCATGGAACAACACCCAGTGCATCCTCTCCGCCACATTAGACAATCCACACTATCATAACCAGACCGGGAGGTCCACTCACAAAACAGAATATCCCACCCTTCCGACAAC
This sequence comes from Schistocerca serialis cubense, assembly GCF_023864345.2. NCBI lineage: Eukaryota > Metazoa > Arthropoda > Insecta > Orthoptera > Acrididae > Schistocerca > Schistocerca serialis. The sequence continues at coordinate 2,769 of NW_026047923.1, forward strand.
CACCATTGCTCAGCTAAGCCACCAACACCCACACACGTCCTACACAGGGGTACACCCAACATCACAATACTGCCTCCTGTCACAGCACACAAACAATGGCAGGAATGAAAGACACAGGTCTGCCACAAGCATGGAATCAGAGCGCCGCCTGTCATGAGCCAAAGGTGCATCCTGACGTGGCAAATCAGATGATGCCGCAGGCATCCACTTACTATAATCACAATCAACAAACCGGCCGCCGCCGCCGCCGCCCCCCCCCCCCCCCCCCCCCCAATACACCTTTCCTTACAACAATGTGTACCTTAACCTAACCCATATTGCGCCTTAACCTAACCCATATTGCGCCTTAACCTAACCCATATTGCGCCTTAACCTAACCCATATTGCGCCTTAACCTAACCCATATTGCGCCTTAACCTAACCCATATTGCGCCTTAACCTAACCCATATTGCGCCTTAACCTAACCCATATTGCGCCTTAACCTAACCCATATTGCGCCTTAACCTAACCCATATTGCGCCTTAACCTAACCCATATTGCGCCTTAACCTAACCCATATTGCGCCTTAACCTAACCCATATTGCGCCTTAACCTAACCCATATTGCGCCTTAACCTAACCTATATTGTCCCTTAACCTAACCCATATTGTCGCTTAACCTAACCTATATTGCGCCTTAACCTAACCCATATTGCGCCTTAACCTAACCCATATTGTCCCTTAACCTAACCCATATTGTCCCTTAACCTAACCTATATTGTCCCTTAACCTAACCTATATTGTCCCTTAACCTAACCCATATTGTCCCTTAACCTAACCTATATTGTCCCTTAACCTAACCTATATTGTCCCTTAACCTAACCTATATTGTCCCTTAACCTAACCTATATTGTCCCTTAACCTAACCTATATTGTCCCTTAACCTAACCTATATTGTCCCTTAACCTAACCTATATTGTCCCTTAACCTAACCCATATTGTCCCTTAACCTAACCGATATTGTCCCTTAACCTAACCTATATTGTCCCTTAACCTAACCTATATTGTCCCTTAACCTAACCTATATTGTCCCTTAACCTAACCTATATTGTCCCTTAACCTAACCTATATTGTCCCTTAACCTAACCTATATTGTCCCTTAACCTAACCTATATTGTCCCTTAACCTAACCTATATTGTCCCTTAACCTAACCTATATTGTCCCTTAACCTAACCTATATTGTCCCTTAACCTAACCTATATTGTCCCTTAACCTAACCCATATTGTCCCTTAACCTAACCCATATTGTCCCTTAACCTAACCCATATTGTCCCTTAACCTAACCCATATTGTCCCTTAACCTAACCTATATTGTCCCTTAACCTAACCCATATTGTCCCTTAACCTAACCCATATTGTACCGTAACCTAACCTATATTGTACCTTAACCTAACCTATATTGTACCTTAACCCAACACACGTTGGGCCTTAACCTGCTCTGTAATTGTCATACGACGCGTTAAATTAGTGTAGTGTTGCCTAACTGCAACCCCCGCAATATAGTTTGCTACTCGCACTGCCCGGTCCCCAGAGTATCGCTTCATGTTAAACACCTTGCAGCTATACACTGTAATGCGGATGGCAGCAGGACGTACATGCTCAATGCCCTTCGCAGTTGTTCATTGGCATTCGCATGGCGAAGCACAGCCTACGTTGTGGTACGGCTTGTGTCAACTGTCCGCTGATGTTGTACGTCCAAATCACACACTGTACTGCACATTGGTCCTCATGTACTGAATGATACATCGTGGTACATGTGTGACCGTACCACGACTGCGCCAACAACGGCGAACCATACGGTCCAAATATTGTGCACTCAGCTACGTGTCGTCTCCCTATAAGAGCTGGATTGAAGTATGGTATGCCGTGGATGGCGATCAGCATGAGCCGTCTGTTGATGTAGTGGCGCGTGTTGTCAGACGTAGTCGTCTCTTCTCACACACCGTGATAGCATGGTGCACTGCGTTCCACATCTGCGACATGCGACAGAGGCCGGTTGACAGTCGTTCGCGCAATGGACATCGCATACGTACGGGGGCCACCTTCCACGTGTTCGCGAAGCGTGCACATGTTGTTGCGTGTATGTGGGCAGACATAGTGTGTCGTGACACCTGACACAGGCATGCAACAATCGTTGAATTTGCAAATGGCGATGGACGTCTACGTTTGCTGGTGACGTTACGCAAATGAAGAACTGGTAAACCGTTGTGGTGCGGTTGTTCTCGCTAGAGGTGAATCAGTGATGGCGACGATCGGTTGAGCTACCAACCGGTTGTTTCAGCGATACCCACCATGCCCACGAACGTGAATGGCATGTGGGTGTGAAGCGATACGCGGCGGTGGCTGGGTGGGACCGTCCCCGGCCGGTGAGGGGGGGCCTCCCGGCGTGCTGGCCGCGCGGTGCGTGGGCGCACGCGCTACAGCCGGCTGGTGGGGGCGGCCAGTGGCAGGCGCGCCGGCCGACGGAGGCGGCAGGCGGCGCAGCTGCGCGCCGGCGCACCCTGCACGCGGCGCCGTGCGGCCAAAGTAGGTCCTCGCGGGCCCGGTGCGAAGCGCGGTGGACATCTGCAGTGTGCTGGTCCGATTGAGGACTGTGTGCGCTGAGGATGCGCCGCCGCCCGGCGCTCGGCGCCGCGACGCCGTCTGCTGCTCGGTCGCCTCTGCGGTTCTCGCAGGTGGATTGTATCGCAGCTGTGCGGACGTGTTGGCGCGTGCGCTGTGCTGGGAGAGTTCGCTTCGGCACCCAAGTGGGGCTTTTGTCCTTCTGTGGCGCTGGCGTTGGAGCTGCCGGCCACCGTAGGTGGCGCGTGTTGTCTCCCGCCGGCAATGCCACGACAGCACGCTCCCGGGCCTCTGTCGGCAGCGGCAAGCTCAGTTGGGAGCACGGGTGGTCGCACCTAAAGCGTCTACTCGCCAAACTCCGGGCGATTGCGCCTCTCTCGAACCCGACCAAGTACTTAGGACGGCGCTGCGCGCCGCCGGGACCTGAGAGGGTTTCGAGGTGTATTGTGCAGGGGAGCTCAGCCTCCTCCTGTTTGCAGAATAATTGAGCGGACGCTTGCGTGTTCGCGCGGGCCCCCGGGACACACTCCCGGGCGGCCGGCTGCTCAGCTCTAGTTGACGCAGCTCCCTGGTTGATCCTGCCAGTAGTCATATGCTTGTCTCAAAGATTAAGCCATGCATGTCTCAGTACAAGCCGCATTAAGGTGAAACCGCGAATGGCTCATTAAATCAGTTATGGTTCCTTAGATCGTACCCACGTTACTTGGATAACTGTGGTAATTCTAGAGCTAATACATGCAAACAGAGTCCCGACCAGAGATGGAAGGGACGCTTTTATTAGATCAAAACCAATCGGTCGGCTCGTCCGGTCCGTTTGCCTTGGTGACTCTGAATAACTTTGGGCTGATCGCACGGTCCTCGTACCGGCGACGCATCTTTCAAATGTCTGCCTTATCAACTGTCGATGGTAGGTTCTGCGCCTACCATGGTTGTAACGGGTAACGGGGAATCAGGGTTCGATTCCGGAGAGGGAGCCTGAGAAACGGCTACCACATCCAAGGAAGGCAGCAGGCGCGCAAATTACCCACTCCCGGCACGGGGAGGTAGTGACGAAAAATAACGATACGGGACTCATCCGAGGCCCCGTAATCGGAATGAGTACACTTTAAATCCTTTAACGAGTATCTATTGGAGGGCAAGTCTGGTGCCAGCAGCCGCGGTAATTCCAGCTCCAATAGCGTATATTAAAGTTGTTGCGGTTAAAAAGCTCGTAGTTGGATTTGTGTCCCACGCTGTTGGTTCACCGCCCGTCGGTGTTTAACTGGCATGTATCGTGGGACGTCCTGCCGGTGGGGCGAGCTGAAGGCGTGCGACGCGCCTCGTGCGTGCTCGTGCGTCCCGAGGCGGACCCCGTTGCAATCCTACCAGGGTGCTCTTGAGTGAGTGTCTCGGTGGGCCGGCACGTTTACTTTGAACAAATTAGAGTGCTTAAAGCAGGCAAGCCCGCCTGAATACTGTGTGCATGGAATAATGGAATAGGACCTCGGTTCTATTTTGTTGGTTTTCGGAACCCGAGGTAATGATTAATAGGGACAGGCGGGGGCATTCGTATTGCGACGTTAGAGGTGAAATTCTTGGATCGTCGCAAGACGAACAGAAGCGAAAGCATTTGCCAAGTATGTTTTCATTAATCAAGAACGAAAGTTAGAGGTTCGAAGGCGATCAGATACCGCCCTAGTTCTAACCATAAACGATGCCAGCCAGCGATCCGCCGCAGTTCCTCCGATGACTCGGCGGGCAGCCTCCGGGAAACCAAAGCTTTTGGGTTCCGGGGGAAGTATGGTTGCAAAGCTGAAACTTAAAGGAATTGACGGAAGGGCACCACCAGGAGTGGAGCCTGCGGCTTAATTTGACTCAACACGGGAAACCTCACCAGGCCCGGACACCGGAAGGATTGACAGATTGATAGCTCTTTCTTGATTCGGTGGGTGGTGGTGCATGGCCGTTCTTAGTTGGTGGAGCGATTTGTCTGGTTAATTCCGATAACGAACGAGACTCTAGCCTGCTAACTAGTCGCGTGACATCCTTCGTGCTGTCAGCGATTACTTTTCTTCTTAGAGGGACAGGCGGCTTCTAGCCGCACGAGATTGAGCAATAACAGGTCTGTGATGCCCTTAGATGTTCTGGGCCGCACGCGCGCTACACTGAAGGAATCAGCGTGTCTTCCTAGGCCGAAAGGTCGGGGTAACCCGCTGAACCTCCTTCGTGCTAGGGATTGGGGCTTGCAATTGTTCCCCATGAACGAGGAATTCCCAGTAAGCGCGAGTCATAAGCTCGCGTTGATTACGTCCCTGCCCTTTGTACACACCGCCCGTCGCTACTACCGATTGAATGATTTAGTGAGGTCTTCGGACTGGTACGCGGCATTGACTCTGTCGTTGCCGATGCTACCGGAAAGATGACCAAACTTGATCATTTAGAGGAAGTAAAAGTCGTAACAAGGTTTCCGTAGGTGAACCTGCGGAAGGATCATTACCGACTAGACTGCATGTCTTTCGATGTGCGTGTCGTGTCGCGCAACACGCTACCTGTACGGCTCGCAGTAGCCGTGCGCCGCGTGCGGAACCACGCGTGCTTCTCAAAACTAACGCCAATGTTGTGTGGTACGAGCGCTGAAGCGCTGGAGCGGCTGGCCTGCGGCACCTGGCGCCTGGCGCCGGTTTTGAATGACTTTCGCCCGACTGCCTGTCCGCTCCGGTGTGGAGCCGTACGACGCCCATCGGCCGTGAGGCTGTTGGACACAGAACGCTTGAACAGGGGCCGCCACACGCCTACGTCCCGCCTATGCAACTGTCTTGAAAGAGACAGTGGAAACTAAGAAAAAGATCACCCAGGACGGTGGATCACTCGGCTCGTGGGTCGATGAAGAACGCAGCAAATTGCGCGTCGACATGTGAACTGCAGGACACATGAACATCGACGTTTCGAACGCACATTGCGGTCCATGGATTCCGTTCCCGGGCCACGTCTGGCTGAGGGTCGGCTACGTATACTGAAGCGCGCGGCGTTTGCCCCGCTTCGCAGACCTGGGAGCGTCGCGGCCGCCTGTGGGGCCGGCCGCGCCTCCTTAAACGTGCGATGCGCGCCCGTCGCCTGGCGGTTCGCATACCGGTACTTACTCGGTAGCGTGCACAGCCGGCTGGCGGTGTGGCGTGCGACACCTCGTACAACGACCTCAGAGCAGGCGAGACTACCCGCTGAATTTAAGCATATTACTAAGCGGAGGAAAAGAAACTAACAAGGATTCCCCCAGTAGCGGCGAGCGAACAGGGAAGAGTCCAGCACCGAACCCCGCAGGCTGCCGCCTGTCGTGGCATGTGGTGTTTGGGAGGGTCCACTACCCCGACGCCTCGCGCCGAGCCCAAGTCCAACTTGAATGAGGCCACGGCCCGTAGAGGGTGCCAGGCCCGTAGCGGCCGGTGCGAGCGTCGGCGGGACCTCTCCTTCGAGTCGGGTTGCTTGAGAGTGCAGCTCCAAGTGGGTGGTAAACTCCATCTGAGACTAAATATGACCACGAGACCGATAGCGAACAAGTACCGTGAGGGAAAGTTGAAAAGAACTTTGAAGAGAGAGTTCAAAAGTACGTGAAACCGTTCTGGGGTAAACGTGAGAAGTCCGAAAGGTCGAACGGGTGAGATTCACGCCCATCCGGCCACTGGCCTCCGCCCTCGGCAGATGGGGCCGGCCGCCCGCGCGGAGCAATCCGCGGCGGGGTCGTGTCCGGTTGCCTTTCCACTCGCCGCGGGGTGGGGCCGTTCCGGTGTGCGGTGGGCCGCACTTCTCCCCTAGTAGGACGTCGCGACCCGCTGGGTGCCGGCCTACGGCCCGGGTGCGCAGCCTGTCCTTCCGCGGGCCTCGGTTCGCGTCTGTTGGGCAGAGCCCCGGTGTCCTGGCTGGCTGCCCGGCGGTATATCTGGAGGAGTCGATTCGCCCCTTTGGGCGCTCGGGCTCCCGGCAAGCGCGCGCGGTTCTTCCCGGATGACGGACCTACCTGGCCCGGCCCCGGACCCGCGCCGCTGTTGGCTCGGGATGCTCTCGGGCGGAATAATCGCTCCCGTCAGCGGCGCTTCAGCTTTGGACAATTTCACGACCCGTCTTGAAACACGGACCAAGGAGTCTAACATGTGCGCGAGTCATTGGGCTGTACGAAACCTAAAGGCGTAATGAAAGTGAAGGTCTCGCCTTGCGCGGGCCGAGGGAGGATGGGGCTTCCCCGCCCTTCACGGGGCGGCGGCCTCCGCACTCCCGGGGCGTCTCGTCCTCATTGCGAGGTGAGGCGCACCTAGAGCGTACACGTTGGGACCCGAAAGATGGTGAACTATGCCTGGCCAGGACGAAGTCAGGGGAAACCCTGATGGAGGTCCGTAGCGATTCTGACGTGCAAATCGATCGTCGGAGCTGGGTATAGGGGCGAAAGACTAATCGAACCATCTAGTAGCTGGTTCCCTCCGAAGTTTCCCTCAGGATAGCTGGTGCTCGTACGAGTCTCATCCGGTAAAGCGAATGATTAGAGGCCTTGGGGCCGAAACGACCTCAACCTATTCTCAAACTTTAAATGGGTGAGATCTCCGGCTTGCTTGATATGCTGAAGCCGCGAGCAAACGACTCGGATCGGAGTGCCAAGTGGGCC
>NW_026047923.1:15000-17500 GCF_023864345.2 Schistocerca serialis cubense
CATATTGCGCCTTAACCTAACCCATATTGCGCCTTAACCTAACCCATATTGCGCCTTAACCTAACCCATATTGCGCCTTAACCTAACCCATATTGCGCCTTAACCTAACCCATATTGCGCCTTAACCTAACCCATATTGCGCCTTAACCTAACCCATATTGCGCCTTAACCTAACCCATATTGCGCCTTAACCTAACCCATATTGCGCCTTAACCTAACCTATATTGTCCCTTAACCTAACCCATATTGTCGCTTAACCTAACCTATATTGCGCCTTAACCTAACCCATATTGCGCCTTAACCTAACCCATATTGTCCCTTAACCTAACCCATATTGTCCCTTAACCTAACCTATATTGTCCCTTAACCTAACCTATATTGTCCCTTAACCTAACCCATATTGTCCCTTAACCTAACCTATATTGTCCCTTAACCTAACCTATATTGTCCCTTAACCTAACCTATATTGTCCCTTAACCTAACCTATATTGTCCCTTAACCTAACCTATATTGTCCCTTAACCTAACCTATATTGTCCCTTAACCTAACCTATATTGTCCCTTAACCTAACCCATATTGTCCCTTAACCTAACCGATATTGTCCCTTAACCTAACCTATATTGTCCCTTAACCTAACCTATATTGTCCCTTAACCTAACCTATATTGTCCCTTAACCTAACCTATATTGTCCCTTAACCTAACCTATATTGTCCCTTAACCTAACCTATATTGTCCCTTAACCTAACCTATATTGTCCCTTAACCTAACCTATATTGTCCCTTAACCTAACCTATATTGTCCCTTAACCTAACCTATATTGTCCCTTAACCTAACCTATATTGTCCCTTAACCTAACCTATATTGTCCCTTAACCTAACCCATATTGTCCCTTAACCTAACCCATATTGTCCCTTAACCTAACCCATATTGTCCCTTAACCTAACCCATATTGTCCCTTAACCTAACCTATATTGTCCCTTAACCTAACCCATATTGTCCCTTAACCTAACCCATATTGTACCGTAACCTAACCTATATTGTACCTTAACCTAACCTATATTGTACCTTAACCCAACACACGTTGGGCCTTAACCTGCTCTGTAATTGTCATACGACGCGTTAAATTAGTGTAGTGTTGCCTAACTGCAACCCCCGCAATATAGTTTGCTACTCGCACTGCCCGGTCCCCAGAGTATCGCTTCATGTTAAACACCTTGCAGCTATACACTGTAATGCGGATGGCAGCAGGACGTACATGCTCAATGCCCTTCGCAGTTGTTCATTGGCATTCGCATGGCGAAGCACAGCCTACGTTGTGGTACGGCTTGTGTCAACTGTCCGCTGATGTTGTACGTCCAAATCACACACTGTACTGCACATTGGTCCTCATGTACTGAATGATACATCGTGGTACATGTGTGACCGTACCACGACTGCGCCAACAACGGCGAACCATACGGTCCAAATATTGTGCACTCAGCTACGTGTCGTCTCCCTATAAGAGCTGGATTGAAGTATGGTATGCCGTGGATGGCGATCAGCATGAGCCGTCTGTTGATGTAGTGGCGCGTGTTGTCAGACGTAGTCGTCTCTTCTCACACACCGTGATAGCATGGTGCACTGCGTTCCACATCTGCGACATGCGACAGAGGCCGGTTGACAGTCGTTCGCGCAATGGACATCGCATACGTACGGGGGCCACCTTCCACGTGTTCGCGAAGCGTGCACATGTTGTTGCGTGTATGTGGGCAGACATAGTGTGTCGTGACACCTGACACAGGCATGCAACAATCGTTGAATTTGCAAATGGCGATGGACGTCTACGTTTGCTGGTGACGTTACGCAAATGAAGAACTGGTAAACCGTTGTGGTGCGGTTGTTCTCGCTAGAGGTGAATCAGTGATGGCGACGATCGGTTGAGCTACCAACCGGTTGTTTCAGCGATACCCACCATGCCCACGAACGTGAATGGCATGTGGGTGTGAAGCGATACGCGGCGGTGGCTGGGTGGGACCGTCCCCGGCCGGTGAGGGGGGGCCTCCCGGCGTGCTGGCCGCGCGGTGCGTGGGCGCACGCGCTACAGCCGGCTGGTGGGGGCGGCCAGTGGCAGGCGCGCCGGCCGACGGAGGCGGCAGGCGGCGCAGCTGCGCGCCGGCGCACCCTGCACGCGGCGCCGTGCGGCCAAAGTAGGTCCTCGCGGGCCCGGTGCGAAGCGCGGTGGACATCTGCAGTGTGCTGGTCCGATTGAGGACTGTGTGCGCTGAGGATGCGCCGCCGCCCGGCGCTCGGCGCCGCGACGCCGTCTGCTGCTCGGTCGCCTCTGCGGTTCTCGCAGGTGGATTGTATCGCAGCTGTGCGGACGTGTTGGCGCGTGCGCTGTGCTGGGAGAGTTCGCTTCGGCACCCAAGTGGGGCTTTTGTCCTTCTGTGGCGCTGGCGTTGGAGCTGCCGGCCACCGTAGGTGGCGCGTGTTGTCTCCCGCCGGCAATGCCACGACAGC
>NW_026047923.1:27500-30000 GCF_023864345.2 Schistocerca serialis cubense
TAACCTAACCTATATTGTCCCTTAACCTAACCTATATTGTCCCTTAACCTAACCTATATTGTCCCTTAACCTAACCTATATTGTCCCTTAACCTAACCTATATTGTCCCTTAACCTAACCTATATTGTCCCTTAACCTAACCTATATTGTCCCTTAACCTAACCTATATTGTCCCTTAACCTAACCTATATTGTCCCTTAACCTAACCTATATTGTCCCTTAACCTAACCTATATTGTCCCTTAACCTAACCCATATTGTCCCTTAACCTAACCCATATTGTCCCTTAACCTAACCCATATTGTCCCTTAACCTAACCCATATTGTCCCTTAACCTAACCTATATTGTCCCTTAACCTAACCCATATTGTCCCTTAACCTAACCCATATTGTACCGTAACCTAACCTATATTGTACCTTAACCTAACCTATATTGTACCTTAACCCAACACACGTTGGGCCTTAACCTGCTCTGTAATTGTCATACGACGCGTTAAATTAGTGTAGTGTTGCCTAACTGCAACCCCCGCAATATAGTTTGCTACTCGCACTGCCCGGTCCCCAGAGTATCGCTTCATGTTAAACACCTTGCAGCTATACACTGTAATGCGGATGGCAGCAGGACGTACATGCTCAATGCCCTTCGCAGTTGTTCATTGGCATTCGCATGGCGAAGCACAGCCTACGTTGTGGTACGGCTTGTGTCAACTGTCCGCTGATGTTGTACGTCCAAATCACACACTGTACTGCACATTGGTCCTCATGTACTGAATGATACATCGTGGTACATGTGTGACCGTACCACGACTGCGCCAACAACGGCGAACCATACGGTCCAAATATTGTGCACTCAGCTACGTGTCGTCTCCCTATAAGAGCTGGATTGAAGTATGGTATGCCGTGGATGGCGATCAGCATGAGCCGTCTGTTGATGTAGTGGCGCGTGTTGTCAGACGTAGTCGTCTCTTCTCACACACCGTGATAGCATGGTGCACTGCGTTCCACATCTGCGACATGCGACAGAGGCCGGTTGACAGTCGTTCGCGCAATGGACATCGCATACGTACGGGGGCCACCTTCCACGTGTTCGCGAAGCGTGCACATGTTGTTGCGTGTATGTGGGCAGACATAGTGTGTCGTGACACCTGACACAGGCATGCAACAATCGTTGAATTTGCAAATGGCGATGGACGTCTACGTTTGCTGGTGACGTTACGCAAATGAAGAACTGGTAAACCGTTGTGGTGCGGTTGTTCTCGCTAGAGGTGAATCAGTGATGGCGACGATCGGTTGAGCTACCAACCGGTTGTTTCAGCGATACCCACCATGCCCACGAACGTGAATGGCATGTGGGTGTGAAGCGATACGCGGCGGTGGCTGGGTGGGACCGTCCCCGGCCGGTGAGGGGGGGCCTCCCGGCGTGCTGGCCGCGCGGTGCGTGGGCGCACGCGCTACAGCCGGCTGGTGGGGGCGGCCAGTGGCAGGCGCGCCGGCCGACGGAGGCGGCAGGCGGCGCAGCTGCGCGCCGGCGCACCCTGCACGCGGCGCCGTGCGGCCAAAGTAGGTCCTCGCGGGCCCGGTGCGAAGCGCGGTGGACATCTGCAGTGTGCTGGTCCGATTGAGGACTGTGTGCGCTGAGGATGCGCCGCCGCCCGGCGCTCGGCGCCGCGACGCCGTCTGCTGCTCGGTCGCCTCTGCGGTTCTCGCAGGTGGATTGTATCGCAGCTGTGCGGACGTGTTGGCGCGTGCGCTGTGCTGGGAGAGTTCGCTTCGGCACCCAAGTGGGGCTTTTGTCCTTCTGTGGCGCTGGCGTTGGAGCTGCCGGCCACCGTAGGTGGCGCGTGTTGTCTCCCGCCGGCAATGCCACGACAGCACGCTCCCGGGCCTCTGTCGGCAGCGGCAAGCTCAGTTGGGAGCACGGGTGGTCGCACCTAAAGCGTCTACTCGCCAAACTCCGGGCGATTGCGCCTCTCTCGAACCCGACCAAGTACTTAGGACGGCGCTGCGCGCCGCCGGGACCTGAGAGGGTTTCGAGGTGTATTGTGCAGGGGAGCTCAGCCTCCTCCTGTTTGCAGAATAATTGAGCGGACGCTTGCGTGTTCGCGCGGGCCCCCGGGACACACTCCCGGGCGGCCGGCTGCTCAGCTCTAGTTGACGCAGCTCCCTGGTTGATCCTGCCAGTAGTCATATGCTTGTCTCAAAGATTAAGCCATGCATGTCTCAGTACAAGCCGCATTAAGGTGAAACCGCGAATGGCTCATTAAATCAGTTATGGTTCCTTAGATCGTACCCACGTTACTTGGATAACTGTGGTAATTCTAGAGCTAATACATGCAAACAGAGTCCCGACCAGAGATGGAAGGGACGCTTTTATTAGATCAAAACCAATCGGTCGGCTCGTCCGGTCCGTTTGCCTTGGTGACTCTGAATAACTTTGGGCTGATCGCACGGTCCTCGTACCGGCGACGCATCTTTCAAATGTCTGCCTTATCAACTGTCGA
>NW_026047923.1:37500-40605 GCF_023864345.2 Schistocerca serialis cubense
TCCACCTGCACCCGTCCGTGCCCCACCCCAACCGCCCAACTCGCAACTCCAGCGGATGAACGGCGGACTTTGCTCGCACTCGCAATGTGCAATCCACCCCTATAACGTGCGTTTCATGAAGAGTTATGTCCAATATGCGACATTCCCGCTGTCCATATACATGAGCTGCGAGCTGTACCACGTACGAGCTACAGACGCGATCGCGTTGCTCTCTGTACGAATGCAGATGCTCAGCGGCAGCTAGGAGGCGCTCCATCCATGTCGGTACCGGTGAGCGTTGCACTCGCAGTCGCAAAAACGTACGGCAAGTATATTACTCGGAAGAGTCAATGACAGTCCAAGCCCCCCCTGCGTGGGAAGAGTCTTTCTAGGCCATGACCCACCAGAAGGGCGCAGCGTCCCCCACCCCAGACATGTGACGTCACACTATCGGTATTGACGACTAGACTGATTCCTTATAATCATTTGCCATACACCGGTGGAAGCTGCCGAGACGAGTAACTACATGGCGGCCTCGCCGTGTCACTAATGTACAGAGATACAACAGTTTCGACTGGAACCGGATGAAACGTATACACGGCGCTGATTAGTAATAGATAGAGCCATCAAAATACAGATAATGTATACAACTGTCCGTATACATGCTGAAAGACTCTGCTCACAATCACAACCACACGTCAGCCAGACACTCTTATCACGCACTACTCTCTGCCTGTAACAGGCACAGAGACAATATGTAAGCACCAGCATGGAACAACACCCAGTGCATCCTCTCCGCCACATTAGACAATCCACACTATCATAACCAGACCGGGAGGTCCACTCACAAAACAGAATATCCCACCCTTCCGACAACCACCATTGCTCAGCTAAGCCACCAACACCCACACACGTCCTACACAGGGGTACACCCAACATCACAATACTGCCTCCTGTCACAGCACACAAACAATGGCAGGAATGAAAGACACAGGTCTGCCACAAGCATGGAATCAGAGCGCCGCCTGTCATGAGCCAAAGGTGCATCCTGACGTGGCAAATCAGATGATGCCGCAGGCATCCACTTACTATAATCACAATCAACAAACCGGCCGCCGCCGCCGCCGCCCCCCCCCCCCCCCCCCCAATACACCTTTCCTTACAACAATGTGTACCTTAACCTAACCCATATTGCGCCTTAACCTAACCCATATTGCGCCTTAACCTAACCCATATTGCGCCTTAACCTAACCCATATTGCGCCTTAACCTAACCCATATTGCGCCTTAACCTAACCCATATTGCGCCTTAACCTAACCCATATTGCGCCTTAACCTAACCCATATTGCGCCTTAACCTAACCCATATTGCGCCTTAACCTAACCCATATTGCGCCTTAACCTAACCCATATTGCGCCTTAACCTAACCCATATTGCGCCTTAACCTAACCCATATTGCGCCTTAACCTAACCCATATTGCGCCTTAACCTAACCCATATTGCGCCTTAACCTAACCTATATTGTCCCTTAACCTAACCCATATTGTCGCTTAACCTAACCTATATTGCGCCTTAACCTAACCCATATTGCGCCTTAACCTAACCCATATTGTCCCTTAACCTAACCCATATTGTCCCTTAACCTAACCTATATTGTCCCTTAACCTAACCTATATTGTCCCTTAACCTAACCCATATTGTCCCTTAACCTAACCTATATTGTCCCTTAACCTAACCTATATTGTCCCTTAACCTAACCTATATTGTCCCTTAACCTAACCTATATTGTCCCTTAACCTAACCTATATTGTCCCTTAACCTAACCTATATTGTCCCTTAACCTAACCTATATTGTCCCTTAACCTAACCCATATTGTCCCTTAACCTAACCGATATTGTCCCTTAACCTAACCTATATTGTCCCTTAACCTAACCTATATTGTCCCTTAACCTAACCTATATTGTCCCTTAACCTAACCTATATTGTCCCTTAACCTAACCTATATTGTCCCTTAACCTAACCTATATTGTCCCTTAACCTAACCTATATTGTCCCTTAACCTAACCTATATTGTCCCTTAACCTAACCTATATTGTCCCTTAACCTAACCTATATTGTCCCTTAACCTAACCTATATTGTCCCTTAACCTAACCCATATTGTCCCTTAACCTAACCCATATTGTCCCTTAACCTAACCCATATTGTCCCTTAACCTAACCCATATTGTCCCTTAACCTAACCTATATTGTCCCTTAACCTAACCTATATTGTCCCTTAACCTAACCCATATTGTCCCTTAACCTAACCCATATTGTACCGTAACCTAACCTATATTGTACCTTAACCTAACCTATATTGTACCTTAACCCAACACACGTTGGGCCTTAACCTGCTCTGTAATTGTCATACGACGCGTTAAATTAGTGTAGTGTTGCCTAACTGCAACCCCCGCAATATAGTTTGCTACTCGCACTGCCCGGTCCCCAGAGTATCGCTTCATGTTAAACACCTTGCAGCTATACACTGTAATGCGGATGGCAGCAGGACGTACATGCTCAATGCCCTTCGCAGTTGTTCATTGGCATTCGCATGGCGAAGCACAGCCTACGTTGTGGTACGGCTTGTGTCAACTGTCCGCTGATGTTGTACGTCCAAATCACACACTGTACTGCACATTGGTCCTCATGTACTGAATGATACATCGTGGTACATGTGTGACCGTACCACGACTGCGCCAACAACGGCGAACCATACGGTCCAAATATTGTGCACTCAGCTACGTGTCGTCTCCCTATAAGAGCTGGATTGAAGTATGGTATGCCGTGGATGGCGATCAGCATGAGCCGTCTGTTGATGTAGTGGCGCGTGTTGTCAGACGTAGTCGTCTCTTCTCACACACCGTGATAGCATGGTGCACTGCGTTCCACATCTGCGACATGCGACAGAGGCCGGTTGACAGTCGTTCGCGCAATGGACATCGCATACGTACGGGGGCCACCTTCCACGTGTTCGCGAAGCGTGCACATGTTGTTGCGTGTATGTGGGCAGACATAGTGTGTCGTGACACCTGACACAGGCATGCAACAATCGTTGAATTTGCAAATGGCGATGGACGTCTACGTTT
>NW_026047924.1:0-40569 GCF_023864345.2 Schistocerca serialis cubense
GCCGCCAGGGCCGCTGATGATGTGATCACGCCCGTCACAGCTGAAGAGGTTGGACTCCAGCTCCGCCGCCTCAACCCGAAGAAGGCAGGTGGCTCTGATGGAGTCACAAACCACCTCCTGCGGCTATTGCCGCCGGCACTCTATCAGCCACTAGCGGACACTTTTAACTGTGTCCTCAGCTCCGGGATCTACCCTTCCGCGTGGAAACACGCGGAAGTGGTGGCTATCCCAAAGGCCGGCAAGGATCCGCGCCAGGTGGAGCATTACCGGCCGATCAGCCTGCTCCCGTCTCTCTCCAAGATTTTTGAGAGATTGTACGTGGAGCGGCTGTGGCGCCACGTCACCGCTGAAGGGCTCCTTCCAGCTGAGCAGTTCGGATTCCGGCGGGGCCACTCGACCACGCACCAGCTCCTACGCCTGGTGGAACAGGCGATGAGGGCGCTGGAGACGCGGGAGTACCTTGGGGCGGTACTCCTAGACGTCTCCAAGGCGTTCGACAGCGTGTGGCACGAGGGCCTCGTGTACAAGCTCCTTGTACATGGGGTCCCGACGTCGCACGCACTTCTACTGCGGTCCTACCTAGAGGGCCGCACCTTCCACGTCAGGGCCGCCGGCGGCACATCCACCGACCGGCCGATTCGTGCAGGGGTACCGCAGGGGTCGGTTCTCGGCCCCCTGCTGTACACCTTGTACACCGCCGACGCACCGCGGGTGGCACGCGTGGAGTTGGCTCTTTACGCCGACGACACTGCGCTGTTCACCCGCAGCATGAACGTGGTCGCGATGTGCCGCAGACTCCAACTTGCGTGCGACGTCCTGGGGGCGTGGTCCACCAAGTGGCGTCTCAAATTCAACGCCGCCAAGAGCCAGGCGGTCGTCTTCACTCGGAGACGACTGCCTCCTGCCCTGCCGCCTGTCTCGATCTCGGGAGGCCCCATCCCGTGGTCACCAACAGGCCAATACCTCGGTGTGCGGCTGGACCGGCATCTCACCTGGCTACCGCACATCCGCGACATCAGGGGGCGGGCGATTGGGCGTCTCCGGGCGCTCTACCCGCTGCTGAACCCCTCGTCCACTCTCCCCCCTCGGCACGGCCTGACCGTGTACTTGGCCCTCGTCCGGCCGGTACTCGAGTACGCCGCCGTGGTGTGGGGGAATGCTGCTCCATCGCACGTTGCGATGCTCCAGCGTGTCCAAAATCGGGCGCTGCGACTCGCACTTCACAAGCCGCCTCGGTACCCCCACGAGACTGCTTCATGAGGAAGCTGGCGTCCCGTTGCTACGGGATCGCATCAGGCAGTCCGCCAGGGTGTTCTATGCCTCTGCAGGACACTCTGGCAGTCATCTTATACGTGGACTGGGACACCAAGTCCACCGCAGGCCAATCACGCGCTGGCCTGATCTGCTGCGGGAGTAGCTTCTCCCGCAGCAGCTATGACGCATTTTAAAGCAGCGTCCGCCCTCACGTGGGCGCTCACATAGGCCAAACCAACAGTGAGGCCACACAACAGCTCTAGAGGTCCAAACAGGAACAGCAGCTTCGCTGCTTAGCCTGTCCCCTCCTCCTGGTAGATGAAACCAGTGAATTGCAGTGCAGTGCAGTGCAGTGCGCCGGCACGCACTCCGCTGCTCGACTCGCTGCCGCTCGCACCGGTCGTTTTCGTTTCCGTTTCGTGTGCACCGTCGCTAGCCCATCGCCATGTCCGGACGCGGAAAGGGAGGCAAAGTCAAGGGCAAGTCAAAGTCCCGCTCAAGCAGGGCTGGGCTCCAGTTCCCGGTCGGCAGAATCCACCGCCTCCTGCGCAAGGGAAACTACGCAGAGCGCGTCGGCGCCGGGGCGCCCGTCTACCTCGCCGCCGTCATGGAGTACCTCGCGGCTGAGGTGCTCGAGCTGGCCGGAAACGCGGCCCGCGACAACAAGAAGACGCGCATCATCCCGCGCCACCTGCAGCTTGCCATCCGCAACGACGAGGAGCTCAACAAGCTCCTGTCGGGCGTCACCATCGCACAGGGTGGTGTCCTGCCCAACATCCAGGCCGTCCTGCTGCCAAAGAAGACCGAGAAGAAGGCCTAAGGAGGCCAGGCAATCGCAGCGCCGCGTGCTCCCCTGCACGCAACGCGCTTTGCCGGCTCGGGCTCGGCCCACAACAATCGGCCCTTTTCAGGGCCACCACACACACCTACGTCCAAAGCAAAATTTCAGTCGTCCTCGCCGCACCTTGTTTTGTTTTAACTTTGCACTGTCACAGCACAGCCGCCGCCGGCGCACGTCCGCCATCTTGTCGTCCACACAGCCCGTGTGGCCCAACACACACACATTTTGCACGGTCGCAGTCGCCTTCCAAACCGACAACGGCAGCAATAATGACCATTGTTAAAGGGAGGCGTGTCGACACACCGCCCTCCACTCCCGCGCGCAACGGCCGTCGACACGAACGAAACAGCTGATCCGGCCGCCTATGCCCACACGCCTTGCCTCGGAAACCCCAACGCCGCCGCAAACAAACACACAGAGACAAACCACGCAAGCAAATAATCACCGCCTCTCGCACAACAACACACAGCCCGCCATCTCCGTCGCGATCGATACAAAGACACACAAACGAAGCAGCTCCACACACAGCCAGCCACATGACACGTTTCCTTTCCTTCTCCCCTCCCAGTCACATCACGTCGCTCAAACGGAAAGAAAGAAAGAAAGAAACAAACAAACAAACAACACAGCGCACACACGCAGCAACAACAACACAGACTCTTTCGCACTTTTCAACTTCCGAACAGTGTGGTGGCCCTGAAAAGGGCCGTTTTCTAGTCTCTCCCACCCACAAGCACGGCCGCGGGAAGGCCAGCGCCCGCTGCGACGCAGCCTAACCGCCGAAACCGTACAGGGTGCGCCCCTGCCTCTTCAGGGCGTACACCACGTCCATGGCCGTCACAGTCTTGCGCTTGGCGTGCTCAGTGTACGTCACCGCGTCGCGGATCACGTTCTCCAGGAACACCTTCAGCACCCCGCGGGTCTCCTCGTAGATCAGACCAGAGATGCGCTTCACGCCGCCCCTGCGAGCCAGGCGGCGGATGGCGGGCTTCGTGATGCCCTGGATGTTGTCGCGCAACACCTTGCGGTGCCGCTTGGCGCCACCCTTGCCGAGCCCCTTTCCTCCCTTGCCGCGGCCTGTCATCCTTCCTTCCTCGGGCAAAGCAAAACGTGCACAAACAGCAGCTGCAGCGGCTGGCGAGTCGGCTACGGTCTGCGCCCAGCGCGCCCGCCGCCCCCCTATATAGACTCTGGCCCGCCCTCCCCCCACCACGCGCAACCGAGGGCATATAAGCGCAGCACGGAGGCGCGCGGGCCCGTTGTCAAGGCAGCACCGGACGCCGCGCCGCACCTAACCTCCACGCACGCCGCTCCGCTACCGCTACCGCTACCGCCATGGCCCGCACAAAGCAAACGGCCCGCAAGTCCACCGGCGGAAAGGCGCCGCGCAAACAGCTCGCCACCAAGGCGGCGAGGAAGAGCGCGCCCGCCACCGGAGGCGTCAAGAAGCCCCACCGCTACAGGCCGGGCACCGTCGCCCTGCGAGAAATCAGGCGCTACCAGAAGAGCACAGAGCTGCTCATCCGCAAGCTGCCATTCCAGCGCCTAGTGCGCGAGATCGCCCAGGACTTCAAGACCGACCTGCGCTTCCAGAGCTCCGCAGTCATGGCCCTGCAGGAGGCCAGCGAGGCCTACCTCGTCGGCCTCTTCGAAGACACCAACCTGTGCGCAATCCACGCCAAGCGCGTCACCATCATGCCCAAGGACATCCAGCTCGCGCGCCGCATCCGCGGCGAGCGCGCCTAAACCGCGCCGCGGCACCGCACCGCACAAACAAAAACGGCCCTTTTCAGGGCCACTAACATCTCTCCGTCGCGAGCAAACTTTGTCGGTCGCCTGCCTCTCGCCCCGCAACCCAAAAACAAAACAAAAAACCACCACTTCCCGTCCGTCCGCCACACCCGCTCACTCTGCCTGCCTGCTAGCAGCGCGCAACAATCACACATCATCCCTCCCCGGCGCTCAAAGCGCACAATACCCAACGGCCGACGTCACACCGCACGGGTGGCTGGCCGGCCGCCGCTTTCGTTTCGAAAACAAAAAAAACCCGCACTCCACTCCGACGGCCAACGGCCAGGCAGGCGCGCTCGCTCGCTCTACACGCCACCGAAATCCCCGCCGACTCCTTCCGCATCTCAACGTGCCCCCCGTTGCAAAACATCACACACACACACACACACAAAGGAACAAAACAAAACAAAGACCAGACACGACTCGACAAGACAGACATCCGAGAAGAACGAACGCAGGCAAGCCAACCAACGTATTCAAACAAAACAACGCGACAGAAAACCAACCGTCGGCCGCCGCCACAAACACGGCGACAATCAACCACGACAACAACAACACCGCTTACCGCTACCGCCGCCCACACCCGCCACCGACCCCCGCAATCCAACCACCACGGCACGCAAACAGCATCCCCACGGGCATACAGAAACGCCAGACAGACACCCACACCAAACGCAACACGACAATCAAAACCTTCCCCGACGTGCTTTGATGGCCCTGAGAAGGGCCGTTTTGGGCCGCGCGTCTCTTGCGCGCCACTAGACGACGACGGGGGGTGGGGACGACGGAGTCAAGCGCCAAACCCTTCCATTCCCATCTCTTTCTCCTCTACTCTACTTCTTCTTCTTGGGCGAAGCCTTCGCCTTAGACGGCGTCGTCGCCTTCTTCGGGCGCGGCGCCTTCGGCTTCTTCGTCGGAACCTTGGCGGCCTTCTTCGCCTTCGACGGCGACTTGGCCTTGGCCGGCTTGGCCGCAGCCGCCTTCTTCGCACCCGCGGGAGCGGCCGACGCCGCAGACGCCTTCTTGGCGGCGCCCGCCTTCCGACCGGTCGCCGCCTTCACGCCACCAGCCTTCTTTGCGCCGGCCGCACGGGCGCCCTTCTTCTCCTTGCTGGCCGGAGCGGCGCGCTTCTTCTTGGCACCGCCAGCACGAGCCTTGCCGCCCTCGGCCGCCCCCCCGCCGCCGGCGCCGGCAAGCTTGAACGAGCCGGACGCGCCCTTCCCCTTCGTCTGCACCAGCTCGCCCGCCACGACGGCCGACTTGAGGTACTTCTTGATAAACGGCGCCAGCTTCTCCGCGTCCAGCTTGTAGTGCGCGGCTATGTACTTCTTGATCGCCTGCAGCGACGACCCGCCGCGCTCCTTCAGACTCTTGATGGCGGCCGTCACCATCTCAGAGGTGCGCGGGTGCGCAGGCTTGGCGCGCGGCTTCTTCGCAGACGACGCAGACTTGGCCTTCTTCGTAGTGCCGGTGGCGGCGGGTGCCGCAGCAGTCTCGTTCGTAGCCGCCTGATCTGCCATTTCGACGACGCGCGTAACACACAGCGAGAGCGAGCGGGACGGCAGGCACGCAAGCACAGCACAGCAGCAGAGCAGAGAATCACAAGGCCCAGCCAGTGTCGCGGGCGGGCGCGGACGGCCGAGAGAGCGGCCGCCACTCTGCGCGCCGCCGCGCCGCGCCTCCCGCGCTTGCTACCGCCCAACGTCCGACAGCCTGTGCGGAGCAGCCCCAAACCTGCGCCACAACCGCCCGCGCCTTTCAAACCACCGAGGATGGGGCTACACACAGCCACACCACAGTCGCCAACCAGTCGCCACGGCAGCGCCGCAAACCACGGCCAAACTGCAGCTACCGCGCGCTACAGCCTGGGTCGGCCCGCCGAGAATCGCCGCCCCCGCCCAAATGCCGCCCCCACAGCCCCAGCCGACGACCCGCCACAATGGCCAAACCTTCGGCAAAACTCCCACACCGTCGCCGCGGCAGCCCGGCCAGCGCGGCCGGCGCCACAGCCACACAAGCCGAGGCGTGCGGCGATGACGGCCGTGCAAACGCGCCTCCGCCGCCCCATCGCCTTCCGTCGCCCTCCCGCCGTTTCCCGATCGGCCCGCAGCCGTCGGGCCACATCGCGCGCCGTCCTCCTCCTCTCGCCCGCCAACATTCACAGCCGTTTCTCAACAATTGCCCGCCGCAAACGGACGCCGCCTGCGCAACAGGCGCCGCCGCCCCTCGCCGCTTCCGACCCAACCCCTCGACCGAGGCAAACCGCAATCCGAATCTACAGACCAACCCAATCTGCCGTCAAGCACACACGACAGCCGACCTTACACGTTACGCGTTACACATTACGTTTACACGTCTACGTTAGGTTAGGTTAGGTGGACGTGGGTTAGGTTAAGGGGACTTGGGTTAGGTTAAGCGTCAAACTTAGGTTAAGCATTCAAACACGTCAGGCGTCAGAGGTTAGGTTAGGTTAGGTTACACGTTAGGTTAAGGGGTCGGTGCTAGGTTAAGAAGCGTCAAACGTAGGTTAGAAAAGCGTTCAAACGTGAGGCGTGAGCCGGACAGCTTACCTTACGTAGACGTTAGGGGCTCACAGGCTGAGCTCACCTCGCCACACCACAGGTTAGGTTCGGTTCGGTTCGGTTCGCTCGGCTCAGCGTAAAGCGCCGAGGTCAGGGTTACGTTCGTTCACCTTCGGGCGCCACACTTTCGGTTGAAAGGTCGCGACGGGACGGACGTCGGCAGGCACGCCGCAAACGAACAAAAAAAACGTACAGACGACGTCGGAAACCGCCGACAGACGGGGGAGCAGCACGACCACGACCAGACACCGAGCGCGAACGAGACACACGCGAACCACCCCCACCGGCCAAAGGGCACCACACAACAACCCAGAGCACCACGTGTCGACACCAGAGCAACCCGCCGCTCACGCGACATGGCTGGCACCGAAGGGCAACCGCCCGCAACTGCGCTTTCCGCGCCGGCCCGGATGCACGTCGTGCTACAACAACACCACTACCGTACACAGCCGCTGTTCACAACATCACTATCAATGGCGCGCCCGCGGCTCGCCGCCGTCGCAGTCGCAGCCCCAACGCCAGCACTTTTGCACCACCATTCACACGCACCGCAACACAGCTCGCCGACACAGCCGAACAAAACAAACACCACACAACAACAGCAACAACGCCGCCGCCTCTACTTGTGCCGGCGACCCACCCCGCCGATGGCGCACCTTTCGCCAGCCGGCAATCGACACACACGCACCCACCCACCGGGGCCCAGTGCAAAAAACAAAAAAAAACACACAAAAACAAAAAAATCAAACGACACGGGAAGCGCACACCGCCACTTCGCGCGCACGCCACCAACCAGTCGTCGTCTCAAAATAACAAACACAAACACAATAAACTAACAACTAGGGCAACACAAAACAAAAACGCCTCGCACGAACCGCCCACAAAAAGGACAAGCACACGCACAGCCTCTGCTGACGACCACGACGCAGCGGCACGCTGCTCCTGTCCCGCGCCCCGCGCCCCACTCGATTCACAACTCACGCGACACCGTCAACGACGGGCTCGCTTCCCGCAACCTACCACCTTTCCGCCACGACGCACAGCCCCAGCCCCACCCGACGACGCCCGTGGCAACGACTGCACTTTCACCACCACCGCCTCCCCCTTCCCCCCCAAAACAACACACACACACACACACACAGCCAGCCAAAAACGCACTCGCGACCCACACATGCACGTGCATCGGCACACGCCAACCAGTCAACGTCGACAACCACACGCAAGGCTCGAAACGAAACCGGCGTCCTTCCACGTTGCCATCAAGCTACGCGACACAAGACACAAGGAACCAACACAACAGCCGGCCCCACTAATTCCCACTCTCACGCCGCAAAAAGCACACCGAAACCGCCAAACGCACGCACATTCCCCTTCGCACCGACACCACCGACCGGCTCGCTACCACACACCTCTCGGCAGCCGTTTCACGCCAATTCGCCACACCGCCCACACAGTCGACAAGCGCCCGCCCTGTACGGCACACGCAACGACGCAGCGCAGCAAAGGGCGCCCGCAACACATACCTCTCCGCCGCCCGACGCGCCAACCGCCACACCACACCGCCAGCCACTCGCAAATTGTGCACTGCCACCAGCCACACGTCCAACACGCCGCGCCGCCTCCGGCCACCCGCCAGGGGGCGCTCACGTCCGCGACAACAGCGCGGCCCGCCGGGCCGGGCCGAACCGAACCGAGCCGCCGCTGCTCTGCACTCGGCACGGCCACACCCTGCTGCAGACCGGGCTCGTCCCTCTGTACGCGTCTGCCTGCGCATCAACACAACACGACCTTTTTTTTTTTTCTCTCTCTACCGCCATCCCTCCTTCTCGCGTTTTACTCGTTGTTGCAGCAGCGGCGCACACCTACACATCCACAGCCCCAGCCGAGCCGGCCTCACCTCAGGGCCCGCCGCCAGCGTCTCCTCCTCGGGCACAGGTGCGGTGCTGTGGCCGCCCATCCAACCGCATTGCTGGCCGTCCAGCCACCAGGCGTTCCCACTGCCGCGAGCCACGCCGCGCACCGACCCTGCTGCAGAAAACGAAGCATAGCCAGAGACCGACCGATACACAAAGCAAGCCGTCGCCTCGCCTCTTGTCCTTCCTGCCTTCCTTCCGCCCCCGCCCTTCTCACACCACCGCCTCTCCACTTTCGCCCACCCCCCCCTCCTTTTCTTTTTTTTTTTTTTTGTTTCTTTCTTTCTTTCTTTCTCTCCTTCCCGCCATGGCGGTTACGGCACCGCCTGCAGCGGCAGATTTTTTGCGCCCACACGCCTACTCCTACCACCATTAACCTTGCCCTGCCCTGCCCATCAACGTCGCAGTCGAACCGACGCGTGCCAACACACTGCCCACGTTCCTTTCTCTTTTCGGCCTACGCCCATTACGCGCCGCCGCCACAGCACCTTCCCTTCCCACAACACACCGACGTCATCACACGCACCCAAAACAGGGGCCACGACCGTGTTCCTCGCCCACTCCCATCCCGCACGGTACGCACATTCCCAACTACTACCGCGCACCCTCCCTTTCCAATCTGTGTGTCTCTGTGTCTGTGTCCTGTCCGCGCGTGACGCCTCTCAACATCCGCCGTCCCCCGTCCCGTTTTCGCCCCCATGCCGTCGTCGCGCCGCCTCCTCCCCGTCCACCGCCGCCCCTGTCCGCCCCGCACCACACCATACACCGCTGCTTGTCCCGGCCGTTGCCACCAAAGGCGCCGACCGCAAACGCGCCACGCCGCAGCCCCCGTGCGTCTCGCGCTCGCTTGCATCTCCGTGCCGACGCTGCCTCTCTTCCCACTCGCACTCGACCTCGACAACACAGTCTTTGGCTCCGCCACTGCGTGTTCCGGTGGTACGCACGCTGCAACACGTATGTATTCATTACCAGAGCGATGGCGAGGCATGACAGCATCTCTGTCTGACCAGAGAGTTCTTTATCGCTGCTAGTCGGCGCTTGGACCGCGCCAGACGACAGTAGTGGCACGCACCGGGTCGCCAGGAACAGTTGTTATATATATTGTAGCGCGAGTCGGGAGAGGTAGTAGTCGGTCGACAGTAGTAGCGGGTCGACGGTTGTACTGAGCGGGCGTCGGCGGCGTGCTCTGCTCGTCTCGCGACTCTGGTCACGGTTCGGGACGATGTATAGTATATTGTGTTATAATCAAAAGGTGGTGTGACGCTGCATTGCGCAAATCTGATAACGTATGTTCATTGTACTTCTTTTGTTCAACAACAAAAGCCCCACTATTACTTTTTTTCTAAAGTAACTTTTGTCTCTTAACGAAAAACATTCACTTTTTAAAGACTACTTCCTATGGCATTTCCCTCCAAGGAGTGCAATTAATTACCAGCCAGCACTCATTCATTGCACACAGCTGTGTAAGGGGTATCTACAATTGAGGAGCGGATATAAATGCAATTTTTTGTTTTTTTTTTTTTTTGTGTGTGTGTGTTGTAACCTCCCAGCAAAATTTAAAATAATGGACAATGTTATTTACGGATGCTAATGGACATTGCGCTAATTGTAACCTCGCCCACAATGAGAGGTATTGAAAATGGCAACAAAAATGTGAAATTCGCAATCTGACTCAAATATAAAGTCTTCACACAACATTTACAAACGTCCGTTCAGTGACAAGAAACTTCAATTAAACCGAAATATCGGTCTTTGGCCCTGTGCAAAACAATCAGAATTAAAGTCTTACCTCCGAATAAATGGATGTCACATTTCTGCTCTGGTTGTTGCGCAGCGCTTGGAGGAACTGCATTTGCAAATAATAATATTCTCTTTTTTTGTGATTTTAGTGACATTTTTCTTCAAAGCAGTGGAATGAAATGTGAAGTGCAACGAACTCTTTAGTTCAATAACAAATTAAATGTTTGAAAAATGCTTTTGAAATAAAAATTATTATTGGGGAACTTGTTGGAGAATAATTACACTTTTTCATTATCTAATGATTATATTAATTAACAGTATACCTTATTCACCATCTTGACCAGTGTTGCCGACCACCTACATCACACAACCGCACTCGGCTGCTACTACTGACCGACCGCTCTGCATGACGACTATTAGCGTACTGCACGCGACGACTACTGACAGAGTACAGCCCTCAACTACACAGAGCTACGGACTCGCAACGACTACTGACAGACAGACTGACTGACTGAGAACCGCTCGCAACACTCGCGCAGTCCAGCGCAAACTCTCTGGTCACAGATGCTACAACGTCTCGCCATCGCTACTATGTTACATACGTGTTTCAGTGTCTTTTTCATTGGGGTAACGATCTTTGGCTCTTTTTATTCTGAATACAGGGCCAAAGGTCAACGCTGCTGCCCTTATACAATTTATCAGGTTTCATTATGTCTGTTGCAATGTTACATACGGTTCACTCTTTCATTAATATTACCGTTGGGTTTGTTTTGTAGGGACGTTAACATTCTGGCACATTTTTATTATCATCGGACTCTCTGCTATTTGTGCAGGGAGGTTATACCTGGGTCCATTTCCATTTCCATTTACATTTTAATATTGATAGACTTTTTGTTTTCTTTTTTGTTTCTTGTTGTTTTTCCTTCTTTTTTTTTGTTGTTTTTTTTTTTTTTGTTTTGTTTTTCCCGCTCTCACCACCACCGCCGCATCACGCCTTCCGTTTTCTTGGTTTCTTTTCTGTTCTTCAACTGCTTCAACATCACCGCGCCCCATTTCCACACCACAGCCATCAGCCTCCAAGACGGGCGGGCGCAGTGTGCCATTTCCGGCGCACAAGCACACCCGTACGGTACTCTCCTCGCCCCCACGCCACCAACAACACAGCGACCACGCGGCTTTCAGGCATGGCACGGCACGGCACGGCACGGCACGGCACGGCACGGCACGGCACCGGCGAAATGCGCCGCCCCCGCCCCTCCGCGCATCCGTCCGTCTCGCCACGTTCACTGACAGCCGCGTCTGCGGCTACACCACGACAACCACAACACAACACCGCTCCCCTCCCTGGCAACTCACATTGTTTTTCTCCTCCTCTTTTGCACAAACCACAACGCCGAGCACAGGCGCAAGCCACCCACACCGCGCCCCTCCCCGTCCCGTCTTTGGCCGCCGCTCCTCGTTTCCTCGTTTGCCCCCTCCCATCTCCCGAAATGCCATGCCAGCAGCGTTACGCATGCCCCTCCCCTGTCCACACAACACTACCGCCTAACGAACAGCCTTTTCCGGGCCACATCCAGGGCACGCCCACCTCCAAACACTGCCAATTCACGGACGCACACACTCACTCACTTTCTCGACACCTTTCTGTACGGAGGGTGCGTCATCTCGACCGTGACAGAGTGACGGCAACTATCGACGATCCATTTCCCCCCACTGGTAAAACATGTCCACTAACACCTACATACATCATTCAAGTACACAGACAATAGCATACACACAATGGGAGGGCACACGAACATGGACGGCACGGCACTGTCATACACTCTTCCTCAGAACCATATCAACAAACGTTACGTACATCCGGGAAAGCGAAAGCGAACGCGAAAGCGAAAGCAAAAGCAAAAGCAAAGGCAAAGCCCAATGCAGCCGTCAAAGGTAACGTTCACCACGGCAGACACTTGCAGCCGCGCCGCCGTTAAACGCATTTCAGTGCGGCTCCAATACGCCTCCGACACGGGAACGTTCCGTTGCTCTACGAATGCGTTTCTCCCCTTTTTCCCTTCCTCTCTCTTTTGCCCCCCCCCCTCCTTGCACTCTCGCCTCATTCCTCACGTTCTGCCCAGACATTCGACCGATCAAAGTCAACCTTTCGTTACCGTTCTCAGCGCGACGGTGTACAACAGTATGACGGGTGTGCCCAAGACTTCGGTTCAGTTGCGTGACGCCGGTCTATCGCGCCGATCGACAGTTACTCAGGGGGCGACGGATCGGACCACGTCACCGACACACAAAACACTTTCAAACAAACAAATACATACCGGATGGACACAGACAAACACGTGTACAGACATTCGCCAAACAAACGACCGCCGCCGCCGCCGTCGTCGTCTAGCGTGCATCTTGAATGACGACATCGGTGTGCGTGCGTCGTACGCAATCAGTCAGACACGGCTATCAAACATCAGAGTCGAATGGTACATCATCGTGCGTGTCGCCGTACACGTACAGTACAATACAACAACAATGCGTCTTAATGGCACGTTCATTTCAACGTCACTCACACACCTCCACGCTGCAGTTACGTCGCACCATTGTCAAACTCGGCGTACAGCAAAGGGAATAGTGGGCGGCAAAAAAAACCAAACAAAAACATTTCACATTTCACCCTCGCCATGTATGATGTGCAAAAAAACAAACCCGCAAACGGCCGTCGTTACGGTGACACAAAAGTCGCCGATCACACTGTCCCCCCCTCGCAGACGGGTCTCACACACACACACACACCAACAACACCAATGGGTCAAAAACCACGCCAACGAGGCGTGCCACCATTCCACGCCACGGCGACCAACCTCGTGGCCGTACCCCGCGCAACACGCTTTGACGCGCCCCCCCACCCACAATCAAAATGCACACACACACATCACAGCCGTCCACACAAACAACAACAATTCCGCCCTTCCCGCAAAAGGCAAGTTGGTGGCCCTGAAAAGGGCCGTTTTGCCGCTCTCGCAACGGAGGAGCCTTCTCCATCCTTCCTTCCATTCCAGAGCCACCTCCTTACTTGGAGCTCGTGTACTTGGTCACCGCCTTCGTGCCCTCGCTCACGGCGTGCTTGGCCAGCTCGCCAGGCAGCAACAGCCGCACAGCGGTCTGGATCTCGCGGGACGTGATGGTCGAGCGCTTGTTGTAGTGCGCCAGGCGAGAAGCCTCGGCCGCAATGCGCTCGAAAATGTCGTTCACGAAGCTGTTCATGATGCTCATCGCCTTCGACGAGATGCCCGTGTCAGGGTGCACCTGCTTCAGCACCTTGTAGATGTAGATGGCATAGCTCTCCTTCCTCTTGCGCTTCTTCTTCTTGTCGCCCTTCGAAATGTTCTTCTGCGCCTTGCCAGCCTTCTTGGCGGCCTTCCCGCTAGTCTTGGGCGGCATCTCGAACCAACGTACGGCAGCAGCAACACCAGTAGCAAGCGCTCCGCTCTAGTCAGCGTCTCCCCACACAGTGGCACCCGCCGCCAGCCGCCGCCGCACCTTTACCAGCTCGCCCTGTTGCGGCCGCCGACCAATGGGGCGCGCGCGCAACCGGCCGCCGCACCCGAGCCCATAAAGCACCCCCACCCCGGCTGCGCCGGCACGCACTCCGCTGCTCGACTCGCTGCCGCTCGCACCGGTCGTTTTCGTTTCCGTTTCGTGTGCACCGTCGCTAGCCCATCGCCATGTCCGGACGCGGAAAGGGAGGCAAAGTCAAGGGCAAGTCAAAGTCCCGCTCAAGCAGGGCTGGGCTCCAGTTCCCGGTCGGCAGAATCCACCGCCTCCTGCGCAAGGGAAACTACGCAGAGCGCGTCGGCGCCGGGGCGCCCGTCTACCTCGCCGCCGTCATGGAGTACCTCGCGGCTGAGGTGCTCGAGCTGGCCGGAAACGCGGCCCGCGACAACAAGAAGACGCGCATCATCCCGCGCCACCTGCAGCTTGCCATCCGCAACGACGAGGAGCTCAACAAGCTCCTGTCGGGCGTCACCATCGCACAGGGTGGTGTCCTGCCCAACATCCAGGCCGTCCTGCTGCCAAAGAAGACCGAGAAGAAGGCCTAAAGGAGGCCAGGCAATCGCAGCGCCGCGTGCTCCCCTGCACGCAACGCGCTTTGCCGGCTCGGCTCGGCCCACAACAATCGGCCCTTTTCAGGGCCACCACACACACCTACGTCCAAAGCAAAATTTCAGTCGTCCTCGCCGCACCTTGTTTTGTTTTAACTTTGCACTGTCACAGCACAGCCGCCGCCGGCGCACGTCCGCCATCTTGTCGTCCACACAGCCCGTGTGGCCCAACACACACACATTTTGCACGGTCGCAGTCGCCTTCCAAACCGACAACGGCAGCAATAATGACCATTGTTAAAGGGAGGCGTGTCGACACACCGCCCTCCACTCCCGCGCGCAACGGCCGTCGACACGAACGAAACAGCTGATCCGGCCGCCTATGCCCACACGCCTTGCCTCGGAAACCCCAACGCCGCCGCAAACAAACACACAGAGACAAACCACGCAAGCAAATAATCACCGCCTCTCGCACAACAACACACAGCCCGCCATCTCCGTCGCGATCGATACAAAGACACACAAACGAAGCAGCTCCACACACAGCCAGCCACATGACACGTTTCCTTTCCTTCTCCCCTCCCAGTCACATCACGTCGCTCAAACGGAAAGAAAGAAAGAAAGAAACAAACAAACAAACAACACAGCGCACACACGCAGCAACAACAACACAGACTCTTTCGCACTTTTCAACTTCCGAACAGTGTGGTGGCCCTGAAAAGGGCCGTTTTCTAGTCTCTCCCACCCACAAGCACGGCCGCGGGAAGGCCAGCGCCCGCTGCGACGCAGCCTAACCGCCGAAACCGTACAGGGTGCGCCCCTGCCTCTTCAGGGCGTACACCACGTCCATGGCCGTCACAGTCTTGCGCTTGGCGTGCTCAGTGTACGTCACCGCGTCGCGGATCACGTTCTCCAGGAACACCTTCAGCACCCCGCGGGTCTCCTCGTAGATCAGACCAGAGATGCGCTTCACGCCGCCCCTGCGAGCCAGGCGGCGGATGGCGGGCTTCGTGATGCCCTGGATGTTGTCGCGCAACACCTTGCGGTGCCGCTTGGCGCCACCCTTGCCGAGCCCCTTTCCTCCCTTGCCGCGGCCTGTCATCCTTCCTTCCTCGGGCAAAGCAAAACGTGCACAAACAGCAGCTGCAGCGGCTGGCGAGTCGGCTACGGTCTGCGCCCAGCGCGCCCGCCGCCCCCCTATATAGACTCTGGCCCGCCCTCCCCCCACCACGCGCAACCGAGGGCATATAAGCGCAGCACGGAGGCGCGCGGGCCCGTTGTCAAGGCAGCACCGGACGCCGCGCCGCACCTAACCTCCACGCACGCCGCTCCGCTACCGCTACCGCTACCGCCATGGCCCGCACAAAGCAAACGGCCCGCAAGTCCACCGGCGGAAAGGCGCCGCGCAAACAGCTCGCCACCAAGGCGGCGAGGAAGAGCGCGCCCGCCACCGGAGGCGTCAAGAAGCCCCACCGCTACAGGCCGGGCACCGTCGCCCTGCGAGAAATCAGGCGCTACCAGAAGAGCACAGAGCTGCTCATCCGCAAGCTGCCATTCCAGCGCCTAGTGCGCGAGATCGCCCAGGACTTCAAGACCGACCTGCGCTTCCAGAGCTCCGCAGTCATGGCCCTGCAGGAGGCCAGCGAGGCCTACCTCGTCGGCCTCTTCGAAGACACCAACCTGTGCGCAATCCACGCCAAGCGCGTCACCATCATGCCCAAGGACATCCAGCTCGCGCGCCGCATCCGCGGCGAGCGCGCCTAAACCGCGCCGCGGCACCGCACCGCACAAACAAAAACGGCCCTTTTCAGGGCCACTAACATCTCTCCGTCGCGAGCAAACTTTGTCGGTCGCCTGCCTCTCGCCCCGCAACCCAAAAACAAAACAAAAAACCACCACTTCCCGTCCGTCCGCCACACCCGCTCACTCTGCCTGCCTGCTAGCAGCGCGCAACAATCACACATCATCCCTCCCCGGCGCTCAAAGCGCACAATACCCAACGGCCGACGTCACACCGCACGGGTGGCTGGCCGGCCGCCGCTTTCGTTTCGAAAACAAAAAAAACCCGCACTCCACTCCGACGGCCAACGGCCAGGCAGGCGCGCTCGCTCGCTCTACACGCCACCGAAATCCCCGCCGACTCCTTCCGCATCTCAACGTGCCCCCCGTTGCAAAACATCACACACACACACACACACAAAGGAACAAAACAAAACAAAGACCAGACACGACTCGACAAGACAGACATCCGAGAAGAACGAACGCAGGCAAGCCAACCAACGTATTCAAACAAAACAACGCGACAGAAAACCAACCGTCGGCCGCCGCCACAAACACGGCGACAATCAACCACGACAACAACAACACCGCTTACCGCTACCGCCGCCCACACCCGCCACCGACCCCCGCAATCCAACCACCACGGCACGCAAACAGCATCCCCACGGGCATACAGAAACGCCAGACAGACACCCACACCAAACGCAACACGACAATCAAAACCTTCCCCGACGTGCTTTGATGGCCCTGAGAAGGGCCGTTTTGGGCCGCGCGTCTCTTGCGCGCCACTAGACGACGACGGGGGGTGGGGACGACGGAGTCAAGCGCCAAACCCTTCCATTCCCATCTCTTTCTCCTCTACTCTACTTCTTCTTCTTGGGCGAAGCCTTCGCCTTAGACGGCGTCGTCGCCTTCTTCGGGCGCGGCGCCTTCGGCTTCTTCGTCGGAACCTTGGCGGCCTTCTTCGCCTTCGACGGCGACTTGGCCTTGGCCGGCTTGGCCGCAGCCGCCTTCTTCGCACCCGCGGGAGCGGCCGACGCCGCAGACGCCTTCTTGGCGGCGCCCGCCTTCCGACCGGTCGCCGCCTTCACGCCACCAGCCTTCTTTGCGCCGGCCGCACGGGCGCCCTTCTTCTCCTTGCTGGCCGGAGCGGCGCGCTTCTTCTTGGCACCGCCAGCACGAGCCTTGCCGCCCTCGGCCGCCCCCCCGCCGCCGGCGCCGGCAAGCTTGAACGAGCCGGACGCGCCCTTCCCCTTCGTCTGCACCAGCTCGCCCGCCACGACGGCCGACTTGAGGTACTTCTTGATAAACGGCGCCAGCTTCTCCGCGTCCAGCTTGTAGTGCGCGGCTATGTACTTCTTGATCGCCTGCAGCGACGACCCGCCGCGCTCCTTCAGACTCTTGATGGCGGCCGTCACCATCTCAGAGGTGCGCGGGTGCGCAGGCTTGGCGCGCGGCTTCTTCGCAGACGACGCAGACTTGGCCTTCTTCGTAGTGCCGGTGGCGGCGGGTGCCGCAGCAGTCTCGTTCGTAGCCGCCTGATCTGCCATTTCGACGACGCGCGTAACACACAGCGAGAGCGAGCGGGACGGCAGGCACGCAAGCACAGCACAGCAGCAGAGCAGAGAATCACAAGGCCCAGCCAGTGTCGCGGGCGGGCGCGGACGGCCGAGAGAGCGGCCGCCACTCTGCGCGCCGCCGCGCCGCGCCTCCCGCGCTTGCTACCGCCCAACGTCCGACAGCCTGTGCGGAGCAGCCCCAAACCTGCGCCACAACCGCCCGCGCCTTTCAAACCACCGAGGATGGGGCTACACACAGCCACACCACAGTCGCCAACCAGTCGCCACGGCAGCGCCGCAAACCACGGCCAAACTGCAGCTACCGCGCGCTACAGCCTGGGTCGGCCCGCCGAGAATCGCCGCCCCCGCCCAAATGCCGCCCCCACAGCCCCAGCCGACGACCCGCCACAATGGCCAAACCTTCGGCAAAACTCCCACACCGTCGCCGCGGCAGCCCGGCCAGCGCGGCCGGCGCCACAGCCACACAAGCCGAGGCGTGCGGCGATGACGGCCGTGCAAACGCGCCTCCGCCGCCCCATCGCCTTCCGTCGCCCTCCCGCCGTTTCCCGATCGGCCCGCAGCCGTCGGGCCACATCGCGCGCCGTCCTCCTCCTCTCGCCCGCCAACATTCACAGCCGTTTCTCAACAATTGCCCGCCGCAAACGGACGCCGCCTGCGCAACAGGCGCCGCCGCCCCTCGCCGCTTCCGACCCAACCCCTCGACCGAGGCAAACCGCAATCCGAATCTACAGACCAACCCAATCTGCCGTCAAGCACACACGACAGCCGACCTTACACGTTACGCGTTACACATTACGTTTACACGTCTACGTTAGGTTAGGTTAGGTGGACGTGGGTTAGGTTAAGGGGACTTGGGTTAGGTTAAGCGTCAAACTTAGGTTAAGCATTCAAACACGTCAGGCGTCAGAGGTTAGGTTAGGTTAGGTTACACGTTAGGTTAAGGGGTCGGTGCTAGGTTAAGAAGCGTCAAACGTAGGTTAGAAAAGCGTTCAAACGTGAGGCGTGAGCCGGACAGCTTACCTTACGTAGACGTTAGGGGCTCACAGGCTGAGCTCACCTCGCCACACCACAGGTTAGGTTCGGTTCGGTTCGGTTCGCTCGGCTCAGCGTAAAGCGCCGAGGTCAGGGTTACGTTCGTTCACCTTCGGGCGCCACACTTTCGGTTGAAAGGTCGCGACGGGACGGACGTCGGCAGGCACGCCGCAAACGAACAAAAAAAACGTACAGACGACGTCGGAAACCGCCGACAGACGGGGGAGCAGCACGACCACGACCAGACACCGAGCGCGAACGAGACACACGCGAACCACCCCCACCGGCCAAAGGGCACCACACAACAACCCAGAGCACCACGTGTCGACACCAGAGCAACCCGCCGCTCACGCGACATGGCTGGCACCGAAGGGCAACCGCCCGCAACTGCGCTTTCCGCGCCGGCCCGGATGCACGTCGTGCTACAACAACACCACTACCGTACACAGCCGCTGTTCACAACATCACTATCAATGGCGCGCCCGCGGCTCGCCGCCGTCGCAGTCGCAGCCCCAACGCCAGCACTTTTGCACCACCATTCACACGCACCGCAACACAGCTCGCCGACACAGCCGAACAAAACAAACACCACACAACAACAGCAACAACGCCGCCGCCTCTACTTGTGCCGGCGACCCACCCCGCCGATGGCGCACCTTTCGCCAGCCGGCAATCGACACACACGCACCCACCCACCGGGGCCCAGTGCAAAAAACAAAAAAAAACACACAAAAACAAAAAAATCAAACGACACGGGAAGCGCACACCGCCACTTCGCGCGCACGCCACCAACCAGTCGTCGTCTCAAAATAACAAACACAAACACAATAAACTAACAACTAGGGCAACACAAAACAAAAACGCCTCGCACGAACCGCCCACAAAAAGGACAAGCACACGCACAGCCTCTGCTGACGACCACGACGCAGCGGCACGCTGCTCCTGTCCCGCGCCCCGCGCCCCACTCGATTCACAACTCACGCGACACCGTCAACGACGGGCTCGCTTCCCGCAACCTACCACCTTTCCGCCACGACGCACAGCCCCAGCCCCACCCGACGACGCCCGTGGCAACGACTGCACTTTCACCACCGCCTCCCCCTTCCCCCCCAAAACAACACACACACACACACACACAGCCAGCCAAAAACGCACTCGCGACCCACACATGCACGTGCATCGGCACACGCCAACCAGTCAACGTCGACAACCACACGCAAGGCTCGAAACGAAACCGGCGTCCTTCCACGTTGCCATCAAGCTACGCGACACAAGACACAAGGAACCAACACAACAGCCGGCCCCACTAATTCCCACTCTCACGCCGCAAAAAGCACACCGAAACCGCCAAACGCACGCACATTCCCCTTCGCACCGACACCACCGACCGGCTCGCTACCACACACCTCTCGGCAGCCGTTTCACGCCAATTCGCCACACCGCCCACACAGTCGACAAGCGCCCGCCCTGTACGGCACACGCAACGACGCAGCGCAGCAAAGGGCGCCCGCAACACATACCTCTCCGCCGCCCGACGCGCCAACCGCCACACCACACCGCCAGCCACTCGCAAATTGTGCACTGCCACCAGCCACACGTCCAACACGCCGCGCCGCCTCCGGCCACCCGCCAGGGGGCGCTCACGTCCGCGACAACAGCGCGGCCCGCCGGGCCGGGCCGAACCGAACCGAGCCGCCGCTGCTCTGCACTCGGCACGGCCACACCCTGCTGCAGACCGGGCTCGTCCCTCTGTACGCGTCTGCCTGCGCATCAACACAACACGACCTTTTTTTTTTTTCTCTCTCTACCGCCATCCCTCCTTCTCGCGTTTTACTCGTTGTTGCAGCAGCGGCGCACACCTACACATCCACAGCCCCAGCCGAGCCGGCCTCACCTCAGGGCCCGCCGCCAGCGTCTCCTCCTCGGGCACAGGTGCGGTGCTGTGGCCGCCCATCCAACCGCATTGCTGGCCGTCCAGCCACCAGGCGTTCCCACTGCCGCGAGCCACGCCGCGCACCGACCCTGCTGCAGAAAACGAAGCATAGCCAGAGACCGACCGATACACAAAGCAAGCCGTCGCCTCGCCTCTTGTCCTTCCTGCCTTCCTTCCGCCCCCGCCCTTCTCACACCACCGCCTCTCCACTTTCGCCCACCCCCCCCTCCTTTTCTTTTTTTTTTTTTTTGTTTCTTTCTTTCTTTCTTTCTCTCCTTCCCGCCATGGCGGTTACGGCACCGCCTGCAGCGGCAGATTTTTTGCGCCCACACGCCTACTCCTACCACCATTAACCTTGCCCTGCCCTGCCCATCAACGTCGCAGTCGAACCGACGCGTGCCAACACACTGCCCACGTTCCTTTCTCTTTTCGGCCTACGCCCATTACGCGCCGCCGCCACAGCACCTTCCCTTCCCACAACACACCGACGTCATCACACGCACCCAAAACAGGGGCCACGACCGTGTTCCTCGCCCACTCCCATCCCGCACGGTACGCACATTCCCAACTACTACCGCGCACCCTCCCTTTCCAATCTGTGTGTCTCTGTGTCTGTGTCCTGTCCGCGCGTGACGCCTCTCAACATCCGCCGTCCCCCGTCCCGTTTTCGCCCCCATGCCGTCGTCGCGCCGCCTCCTCCCCGTCCACCGCCGCCCCTGTCCGCCCCGCACCACACCATACACCGCTGCTTGTCCCGGCCGTTGCCACCAAAGGCGCCGACCGCAAACGCGCCACGCCGCAGCCCCCGTGCGTCTCGCGCTCGCTTGCATCTCCGTGCCGACGCTGCCTCTCTTCCCACTCGCACTCGACCTCGACAACACAGTCTTTGGCTCCGCCACTGCGTGTTCCGGTGGTACGCACGCTGCAACACGTATGTATTCATTACCAGAGCGATGGCGAGGCATGACAGCATCTCTGTCTGACCAGAGAGTTCTTTATCGCTGCTAGTCGGCGCTTGGACCGCGCCAGACGACAGTAGTGGCACGCACCGGGTCGCCAGGAACAGTTGTTATATATATTGTAGCGCGAGTCGGGAGAGGTAGTAGTCGGTCGACAGTAGTAGCGGGTCGACGGTTGTACTGAGCGGGCGTCGGCGGCGTGCTCTGCTCGTCTCGCGACTCTGGTCACGGTTCGGGACGATGTATAGTATATTGTGTTATAATCAAAAGGTGGTGTGACGCTGCATTGCGCAAATCTGATAACGTATGTTCATTGTACTTCTTTTGTTCAACAACAAAAGCCCCACTATTACTTTTTTTCTAAAGTAACTTTTGTCTCTTAACGAAAAACATTCACTTTTTAAAGACTACTTCCTATGGCATTTCCCTCCAAGGAGTGCAATTAATTACCAGCCAGCACTCATTCATTGCACACAGCTGTGTAAGGGGTATCTACAATTGAGGAGCGGATATAAATGCAATTTTTTGTTTTTTTTTTTTTTTTGTGTGTGTGTGTTGTAACCTCCCAGCAAAATTTAAAATAATGGACAATGTTATTTACGGATGCTAATGGACATTGCGCTAATTGTAACCTCGCCCACAATGAGAGGTATTGAAAATGGCAACAAAAATGTGAAATTCGCAATCTGACTCAAATATAAAGTCTTCACACAACATTTACAAACGTCCGTTCAGTGACAAGAAACTTCAATTAAACCGAAATATCGGTCTTTGGCCCTGTGCAAAACAATCAGAATTAAAGTCTTACCTCCGAATAAATGGATGTCACATTTCTGCTCTGGTTGTTGCGCAGCGCTTGGAGGAACTGCATTTGCAAATAATAATATTCTCTTTTTTTGTGATTTTAGTGACATTTTTCTTCAAAGCAGTGGAATGAAATGTGAAGTGCAACGAACTCTTTAGTTCAATAACAAATTAAATGTTTGAAAAATGCTTTTGAAATAAAAATTATTATTGGGGAACTTGTTGGAGAATAATTACACTTTTTCATTATCTAATGATTATATTAATTAACAGTATACCTTATTCACCATCTTGACCAGTGTTGCCGACCACCTACATCACACAACCGCACTCGGCTGCTACTACTGACCGACCGCTCTGCATGACGACTATTAGCGTACTGCACGCGACGACTACTGACAGAGTACAGCCCTCAACTACACAGAGCTACGGACTCGCAACGACTACTGACAGACAGACTGACTGACTGAGAACCGCTCGCAACACTCGCGCAGTCCAGCGCAAACTCTCTGGTCACAGATGCTACAACGTCTCGCCATCGCTACTATGTTACATACGTGTTTCAGTGTCTTTTTCATTGGGGTAACGATCTTTGGCTCTTTTTATTCTGAATACAGGGCCAAAGGTCAACGCTGCTGCCCTTATACAATTTATCAGGTTTCATTATGTCTGTTGCAATGTTACATACGGTTCACTCTTTCATTAATATTACCGTTGGGTTTGTTTTGTAGGGACGTTAACATTCTGGCACATTTTTATTATCATCGGACTCTCTGCTATTTGTGCAGGGAGGTTATACCTGGGTCCATTTCCATTTCCATTTACATTTTAATATTGATAGACTTTTTGTTTTCTTTTTTGTTTCTTGTTGTTTTTCCTTCTTTTTTTTTGTTGTTTTTTTTTTTTTTGTTTTGTTTTTCCCGCTCTCACCACCACCGCCGCATCACGCCTTCCGTTTTCTTGGTTTCTTTTCTGTTCTTCAACTGCTTCAACATCACCGCGCCCCATTTCCACACCACAGCCATCAGCCTCCAAGACGGGCGGGCGCAGTGTGCCATTTCCGGCGCACAAGCACACCCGTACGGTACTCTCCTCGCCCCCACGCCACCAA
This sequence comes from Schistocerca serialis cubense, assembly GCF_023864345.2. Classification (NCBI taxonomy): domain Eukaryota; kingdom Metazoa; phylum Arthropoda; class Insecta; order Orthoptera; family Acrididae; genus Schistocerca; species Schistocerca serialis. The sequence goes on from NW_026047924.1 coordinate 23,414, forward strand.
CAACACAGCGACCACGCGGCTTTCAGGCATGGCACGGCACGGCACGGCACGGCACGGCACGGCACGGCACGGCACGGCACCGGCGAAATGCGCCGCCCCCGCCCCTCCGCGCATCCGTCCGTCTCGCCACGTTCACTGACAGCCGCGTCTGCGGCTACACCACGACAACCACAACACAACACCGCTCCCCTCCCTGGCAACTCACATTGTTTTTCTCCTCCTCTTTTGCACAAACCACAACGCCGAGCACAGGCGCAAGCCACCCACACCGCGCCCCTCCCCGTCCCGTCTTTGGCCGCCGCTCCTCGTTTCCTCGTTTGCCCCCTCCCATCTCCCGAAATGCCATGCCAGCAGCGTTACGCATGCCCCTCCCCTGTCCACACAACACTACCGCCTAACGAACAGCCTTTTCCGGGCCACATCCAGGGCACGCCCACCTCCAAACACTGCCAATTCACGGACGCACACACTCACTCACTTTCTCGACACCTTTCTGTACGGAGGGTGCGTCATCTCGACCGTGACAGAGTGACGGCAACTATCGACGATCCATTTCCCCCCACTGGTAAAACATGTCCACTAACACCTACATACATCATTCAAGTACACAGACAATAGCATACACACAATGGGAGGGCACACGAACATGGACGGCACGGCACTGTCATACACTCTTCCTCAGAACCATATCAACAAACGTTACGTACATCCGGGAAAGCGAAAGCGAACGCGAAAGCGAAAGCAAAAGCAAAAGCAAAGGCAAAGCCCAATGCAGCCGTCAAAGGTAACGTTCACCACGGCAGACACTTGCAGCCGCGCCGCCGTTAAACGCATTTCAGTGCGGCTCCAATACGCCTCCGACACGGGAACGTTCCGTTGCTCTACGAATGCGTTTCTCCCCTTTTTCCCTTCCTCTCTCTTTTGCCCCCCCCCCTCCTTGCACTCTCGCCTCATTCCTCACGTTCTGCCCAGACATTCGACCGATCAAAGTCAACCTTTCGTTACCGTTCTCAGCGCGACGGTGTACAACAGTATGACGGGTGTGCCCAAGACTTCGGTTCAGTTGCGTGACGCCGGTCTATCGCGCCGATCGACAGTTACTCAGGGGGCGACGGATCGGACCACGTCACCGACACACAAAACACTTTCAAACAAACAAATACATACCGGATGGACACAGACAAACACGTGTACAGACATTCGCCAAACAAACGACCGCCGCCGCCGCCGTCGTCGTCTAGCGTGCATCTTGAATGACGACATCGGTGTGCGTGCGTCGTACGCAATCAGTCAGACACGGCTATCAAACATCAGAGTCGAATGGTACATCATCGTGCGTGTCGCCGTACACGTACAGTACAATACAACAACAATGCGTCTTAATGGCACGTTCATTTCAACGTCACTCACACACCTCCACGCTGCAGTTACGTCGCACCATTGTCAAACTCGGCGTACAGCAAAGGGAATAGTGGGCGGCAAAAAAAACCAAACAAAAACATTTCACATTTCACCCTCGCCATGTATGATGTGCAAAAAAACAAACCCGCAAACGGCCGTCGTTACGGTGACACAAAAGTCGCCGATCACACTGTCCCCCCCTCGCAGACGGGTCTCACACACACACACACACCAACAACACCAATGGGTCAAAAACCACGCCAACGAGGCGTGCCACCATTCCACGCCACGGCGACCAACCTCGTGGCCGTACCCCGCGCAACACGCTTTGACGCGCCCCCCCCACCCACAATCAAAATGCACACACACACATCACAGCCGTCCACACAAACAACAACAATTCCGCCCTTCCCGCAAAAGGCAAGTTGGTGGCCCTGAAAAGGGCCGTTTTGCCGCTCTCGCAACGGAGGAGCCTTCTCCATCCTTCCTTCCATTCCAGAGCCACCTCCTTACTTGGAGCTCGTGTACTTGGTCACCGCCTTCGTGCCCTCGCTCACGGCGTGCTTGGCCAGCTCGCCAGGCAGCAACAGCCGCACAGCGGTCTGGATCTCGCGGGACGTGATGGTCGAGCGCTTGTTGTAGTGCGCCAGGCGAGAAGCCTCGGCCGCAATGCGCTCGAAAATGTCGTTCACGAAGCTGTTCATGATGCTCATCGCCTTCGACGAGATGCCCGTGTCAGGGTGCACCTGCTTCAGCACCTTGTAGATGTAGATGGCATAGCTCTCCTTCCTCTTGCGCTTCTTCTTCTTGTCGCCCTTCGAAATGTTCTTCTGCGCCTTGCCAGCCTTCTTGGCGGCCTTCCCGCTAGTCTTGGGCGGCATCTCGAACCAACGTACGGCAGCAGCAACACCAGTAGCAAGCGCTCCGCTCTAGTCAGCGTCTCCCCACACAGTGGCACCCGCCGCCAGCCGCCGCCGCACCTTTACCAGCTCGCCCTGTTGCGGCCGCCGACCAATGGGGCGCGCGCGCAACCGGCCGCCGCACCCGAGCCCATAAAGCACCCCCACCCCGGCTGCGCCGGCGATTCCCGCTCACGCCGCGGAGGGTACACGTTAGTTCGTTGTCGCTGTTGGTTATCGTGATGTCGGGACGCGGAAGTGGACGCAAAGCTGCTGCCTTGGCTGAGTTGCTGCTCACGTTAGCAGGACCTGCCGGGAAGAAGAAGAAGAAGTCTACACCGCAGTGCTTTCGCTGCCAAAAGCTTGGCCACGTCGCCAAGCACTGCAGCGGAGCAGTCGCGTGTTTGAAGTGTGCGCAAGCACACGACACACGCGACTGCAAGAAGCCGAAGGACGCCCCCTGCACATGCGCCAACTGCGGTGGCGCACACGCGGCTAACGCCCGTTCCTGCGCGTACAGGAGAAATTGGCGTGGACCAGAGAAGACGCAGAAGCAAGTGACCACCACACGCGAAGAGGTGGTCACTCGCTCAGAAGACGCCATCACCAGGCGCCTCAGCGACGCCGTAGAAGAAGCCATGTCCGCCTTCAAATCCGCCATGGCGGAAGAGAGGGCGGCCATGCTGGCGGAACTGGGCGAGGCTCGGCGTCAGATTGCTGAGCTGACGCAGGAGCTTCGCTCAGCCAAGGCAGCTTCCGCCACAGCGGTCGACACCGCCAGCCAGACGACTCCTCCTCGAGAGAAGAAGTTTGCGACGGTGGCCACGCAGACCGACGTGCCTGCCGAAGGGGAGGCAACACTGCCCAAGACGGACGCAGAAGCAGAAGCGCAAGAAGAAGGGTGGGAAGAAGTCCCATTCCTCCCGCTTCCCGACATGTACAGCGCAAGCGCTGTGACGCAGAAGATAGCTGCATCGCTTCGCGATGGTACATATCCCCACCACGACAACCCTTATCCCTTCGTTCCTCCTAACCTTTCTAAACCTTCACCTCCACACCAACCAATCGAATATCCAGAAGGCCTTGTTGGTCTTTCCAAGGAGGATTACGATCTGATCAATTCCTTCCCAATTTTCACAGAGTGGCAAATGCGCTACGTCATCTTCGCTCTCGTCCACGGAGAGTATGAGAAAGCTGGATACACTGTATCCACTATCCCAACCGAGGGAGAGCCCTCAAGTAAGAAGAAGAAGAAGAAAAGTCGTCACACCGACAAATACAGAAAATAGGTTATCGGCACTCCTTGCCAGTACAGAACAACCTACAAGTCAAGAAAGAAGACTCATCAATCATCCCAGGGGAGTAAAGGCCAACAGGCCACAAACTTCCACCTGAACCTCCTCACAGTGAGGAAGTCAGAAAAGGAGCAGCAGCAGCAGGCTGCGCCGGCACGCACTCCGCTGCTCGACTCGCTGCCGCTCGCACCGGTCGTTTTCGTTTCCGTTTCGTGTGCACCGTCGCTAGCCCATCGCCATGTCCGGACGCGGAAAGGGAGGCAAAGTCAAGGGCAAGTCAAAGTCCCGCTCAAGCAGGGCTGGGCTCCAGTTCCCGGTCGGCAGAATCCACCGCCTCCTGCGCAAGGGAAACTACGCAGAGCGCGTCGGCGCCGGGGCGCCCGTCTACCTCGCCGCCGTCATGGAGTACCTCGCGGCTGAGGTGCTCGAGCTGGCCGGAAACGCGGCCCGCGACAACAAGAAGACGCGCATCATCCCGCGCCACCTGCAGCTTGCCATCCGCAACGACGAGGAGCTCAACAAGCTCCTGTCGGGCGTCACCATCGCACAGGGTGGTGTCCTGCCCAACATCCAGGCCGTCCTGCTGCCAAAGAAGACCGAGAAGAAGGCCTAAAGGAGGCCAGGCAATCGCAGCGCCGCGTGCTCCCCTGCACGCAACGCGCTTTGCCGGCTCGGCTCGGCCCACAACAATCGGCCCTTTTCAGGGCCACCACACACACCTACGTCCAAAGCAAAATTTCAGTCGTCCTCGCCGCACCTTGTTTTGTTTTAACTTTGCACTGTCACAGCACAGCCGCCGCCGGCGCACGTCCGCCATCTTGTCGTCCACACAGCCCGTGTGGCCCAACACACACACATTTTGCACGGTCGCAGTCGCCTTCCAAACCGACAACGGCAGCAATAATGACCATTGTTAAAGGGAGGCGTGTCGACACACCGCCCTCCACTCCCGCGCGCAACGGCCGTCGACACGAACGAAACAGCTGATCCGGCCGCCTATGCCCACACGCCTTGCCTCGGAAACCCCAACGCCGCCGCAAACAAACACACAGAGACAAACCACGCAAGCAAATAATCACCGCCTCTCGCACAACAACACACAGCCCGCCATCTCCGTCGCGATCGATACAAAGACACACAAACGAAGCAGCTCCACACACAGCCAGCCACATGACACGTTTCCTTTCCTTCTCCCCTCCCAGTCACATCACGTCGCTCAAACGGAAAGAAAGAAAGAAAGAAACAAACAAACAAACAACACAGCGCACACACGCAGCAACAACAACACAGACTCTTTCGCACTTTTCAACTTCCGAACAGTGTGGTGGCCCTGAAAAGGGCCGTTTTCTAGTCTCTCCCACCCACAAGCACGGCCGCGGGAAGGCCAGCGCCCGCTGCGACGCAGCCTAACCGCCGAAACCGTACAGGGTGCGCCCCTGCCTCTTCAGGGCGTACACCACGTCCATGGCCGTCACAGTCTTGCGCTTGGCGTGCTCAGTGTACGTCACCGCGTCGCGGATCACGTTCTCCAGGAACACCTTCAGCACCCCGCGGGTCTCCTCGTAGATCAGACCAGAGATGCGCTTCACGCCGCCCCTGCGAGCCAGGCGGCGGATGGCGGGCTTCGTGATGCCCTGGATGTTGTCGCGCAACACCTTGCGGTGCCGCTTGGCGCCACCCTTGCCGAGCCCCTTTCCTCCCTTGCCGCGGCCTGTCATCCTTCCTTCCTCGGGCAAAGCAAAACGTGCACAAACAGCAGCTGCAGCGGCTGGCGAGTCGGCTACGGTCTGCGCCCAGCGCGCCCGCCGCCCCCCTATATAGACTCTGGCCCGCCCTCCCCCCACCACGCGCAACCGAGGGCATATAAGCGCAGCACGGAGGCGCGCGGGCCCGTTGTCAAGGCAGCACCGGACGCCGCGCCGCACCTAACCTCCACGCACGCCGCTCCGCTACCGCTACCGCTACCGCCATGGCCCGCACAAAGCAAACGGCCCGCAAGTCCACCGGCGGAAAGGCGCCGCGCAAACAGCTCGCCACCAAGGCGGCGAGGAAGAGCGCGCCCGCCACCGGAGGCGTCAAGAAGCCCCACCGCTACAGGCCGGGCACCGTCGCCCTGCGAGAAATCAGGCGCTACCAGAAGAGCACAGAGCTGCTCATCCGCAAGCTGCCATTCCAGCGCCTAGTGCGCGAGATCGCCCAGGACTTCAAGACCGACCTGCGCTTCCAGAGCTCCGCAGTCATGGCCCTGCAGGAGGCCAGCGAGGCCTACCTCGTCGGCCTCTTCGAAGACACCAACCTGTGCGCAATCCACGCCAAGCGCGTCACCATCATGCCCAAGGACATCCAGCTCGCGCGCCGCATCCGCGGCGAGCGCGCCTAAACCGCGCCGCGGCACCGCACCGCACAAACAAAAACGGCCCTTTTCAGGGCCACTAACATCTCTCCGTCGCGAGCAAACTTTGTCGGTCGCCTGCCTCTCGCCCCGCAACCCAAAAACAAAACAAAAAACCACCACTTCCCGTCCGTCCGCCACACCCGCTCACTCTGCCTGCCTGCTAGCAGCGCGCAACAATCACACATCATCCCTCCCCGGCGCTCAAAGCGCACAATACCCAACGGCCGACGTCACACCGCACGGGTGGCTGGCCGGCCGCCGCTTTCGTTTCGAAAACAAAAAAAACCCGCACTCCACTCCGACGGCCAACGGCCAGGCAGGCGCGCTCGCTCGCTCTACACGCCACCGAAATCCCCGCCGACTCCTTCCGCATCTCAACGTGCCCCCCGTTGCAAAACATCACACACACACACACACACAAAGGAACAAAACAAAACAAAGACCAGACACGACTCGACAAGACAGACATCCGAGAAGAACGAACGCAGGCAAGCCAACCAACGTATTCAAACAAAACAACGCGACAGAAAACCAACCGTCGGCCGCCGCCACAAACACGGCGACAATCAACCACGACAACAACAACACCGCTTACCGCTACCGCCGCCCACACCCGCCACCGACCCCCGCAATCCAACCACCACGGCACGCAAACAGCATCCCCACGGGCATACAGAAACGCCAGACAGACACCCACACCAAACGCAACACGACAATCAAAACCTTCCCCGACGTGCTTTGATGGCCCTGAGAAGGGCCGTTTTGGGCCGCGCGTCTCTTGCGCGCCACTAGACGACGACGGGGGGTGGGGACGACGGAGTCAAGCGCCAAACCCTTCCATTCCCATCTCTTTCTCCTCTACTCTACTTCTTCTTCTTGGGCGAAGCCTTCGCCTTAGACGGCGTCGTCGCCTTCTTCGGGCGCGGCGCCTTCGGCTTCTTCGTCGGAACCTTGGCGGCCTTCTTCGCCTTCGACGGCGACTTGGCCTTGGCCGGCTTGGCCGCAGCCGCCTTCTTCGCACCCGCGGGAGCGGCCGACGCCGCAGACGCCTTCTTGGCGGCGCCCGCCTTCCGACCGGTCGCCGCCTTCACGCCACCAGCCTTCTTTGCGCCGGCCGCACGGGCGCCCTTCTTCTCCTTGCTGGCCGGAGCGGCGCGCTTCTTCTTGGCACCGCCAGCACGAGCCTTGCCGCCCTCGGCCGCCCCCCCGCCGCCGGCGCCGGCAAGCTTGAACGAGCCGGACGCGCCCTTCCCCTTCGTCTGCACCAGCTCGCCCGCCACGACGGCCGACTTGAGGTACTTCTTGATAAACGGCGCCAGCTTCTCCGCGTCCAGCTTGTAGTGCGCGGCTATGTACTTCTTGATCGCCTGCAGCGACGACCCGCCGCGCTCCTTCAGACTCTTGATGGCGGCCGTCACCATCTCAGAGGTGCGCGGGTGCGCAGGCTTGGCGCGCGGCTTCTTCGCAGACGACGCAGACTTGGCCTTCTTCGTAGTGCCGGTGGCGGCGGGTGCCGCAGCAGTCTCGTTCGTAGCCGCCTGATCTGCCATTTCGACGACGCGCGTAACACACAGCGAGAGCGAGCGGGACGGCAGGCACGCAAGCACAGCACAGCAGCAGAGCAGAGAATCACAAGGCCCAGCCAGTGTCGCGGGCGGGCGCGGACGGCCGAGAGAGCGGCCGCCACTCTGCGCGCCGCCGCGCCGCGCCTCCCGCGCTTGCTACCGCCCAACGTCCGACAGCCTGTGCGGAGCAGCCCCAAACCTGCGCCACAACCGCCCGCGCCTTTCAAACCACCGAGGATGGGGCTACACACAGCCACACCACAGTCGCCAACCAGTCGCCACGGCAGCGCCGCAAACCACGGCCAAACTGCAGCTACCGCGCGCTACAGCCTGGGTCGGCCCGCCGAGAATCGCCGCCCCCGCCCAAATGCCGCCCCCACAGCCCCAGCCGACGACCCGCCACAATGGCCAAACCTTCGGCAAAACTCCCACACCGTCGCCGCGGCAGCCCGGCCAGCGCGGCCGGCGCCACAGCCACACAAGCCGAGGCGTGCGGCGATGACGGCCGTGCAAACGCGCCTCCGCCGCCCCATCGCCTTCCGTCGCCCTCCCGCCGTTTCCCGATCGGCCCGCAGCCGTCGGGCCACATCGCGCGCCGTCCTCCTCCTCTCGCCCGCCAACATTCACAGCCGTTTCTCAACAATTGCCCGCCGCAAACGGACGCCGCCTGCGCAACAGGCGCCGCCGCCCCTCGCCGCTTCCGACCCAACCCCTCGACCGAGGCAAACCGCAATCCGAATCTACAGACCAACCCAATCTGCCGTCAAGCACACACGACAGCCGACCTTACACGTTACGCGTTACACATTACGTTTACACGTCTACGTTAGGTTAGGTTAGGTGGACGTGGGTTAGGTTAAGGGGACTTGGGTTAGGTTAAGCGTCAAACTTAGGTTAAGCATTCAAACACGTCAGGCGTCAGAGGTTAGGTTAGGTTAGGTTACACGTTAGGTTAAGGGGTCGGTGCTAGGTTAAGAAGCGTCAAACGTAGGTTAGAAAAGCGTTCAAACGTGAGGCGTGAGCCGGACAGCTTACCTTACGTAGACGTTAGGGGCTCACAGGCTGAGCTCACCTCGCCACACCACAGGTTAGGTTCGGTTCGGTTCGGTTCGCTCGGCTCAGCGTAAAGCGCCGAGGTCAGGGTTACGTTCGTTCACCTTCGGGCGCCACACTTTCGGTTGAAAGGTCGCGACGGGACGGACGTCGGCAGGCACGCCGCAAACGAACAAAAAAAACGTACAGACGACGTCGGAAACCGCCGACAGACGGGGGAGCAGCACGACCACGACCAGACACCGAGCGCGAACGAGACACACGCGAACCACCCCCACCGGCCAAAGGGCACCACACAACAACCCAGAGCACCACGTGTCGACACCAGAGCAACCCGCCGCTCACGCGACATGGCTGGCACCGAAGGGCAACCGCCCGCAACTGCGCTTTCCGCGCCGGCCCGGATGCACGTCGTGCTACAACAACACCACTACCGTACACAGCCGCTGTTCACAACATCACTATCAATGGCGCGCCCGCGGCTCGCCGCCGTCGCAGTCGCAGCCCCAACGCCAGCACTTTTGCACCACCATTCACACGCACCGCAACACAGCTCGCCGACACAGCCGAACAAAACAAACACCACACAACAACAGCAACAACGCCGCCGCCTCTACTTGTGCCGGCGACCCACCCCGCCGATGGCGCACCTTTCGCCAGCCGGCAATCGACACACACGCACCCACCCACCGGGGCCCAGTGCAAAAAACAAAAAAAAAACACACAAAAACAAAAAAATCAAACGACACGGGAAGCGCACACCGCCACTTCGCGCGCACGCCACCAACCAGTCGTCGTCTCAAAATAACAAACACAAACACAATAAACTAACAACTAGGGCAACACAAAACAAAAACGCCTCGCACGAACCGCCCACAAAAAGGACAAGCACACGCACAGCCTCTGCTGACGACCACGACGCAGCGGCACGCTGCTCCTGTCCCGCGCCCCGCGCCCCACTCGATTCACAACTCACGCGACACCGTCAACGACGGGCTCGCTTCCCGCAACCTACCACCTTTCCGCCACGACGCACAGCCCCAGCCCCACCCGACGACGCCCGTGGCAACGACTGCACTTTCACCACCGCCTCCCCCTTCCCCCCCAAAACAACACACACACACACACACACAGCCAGCCAAAAACGCACTCGCGACCCACACATGCACGTGCATCGGCACACGCCAACCAGTCAACGTCGACAACCACACGCAAGGCTCGAAACGAAACCGGCGTCCTTCCACGTTGCCATCAAGCTACGCGACACAAGACACAAGGAACCAACACAACAGCCGGCCCCACTAATTCCCACTCTCACGCCGCAAAAAGCACACCGAAACCGCCAAACGCACGCACATTCCCCTTCGCACCGACACCACCGACCGGCTCGCTACCACACACCTCTCGGCAGCCGTTTCACGCCAATTCGCCACACCGCCCACACAGTCGACAAGCGCCCGCCCTGTACGGCACACGCAACGACGCAGCGCAGCAAAGGGCGCCCGCAACACATACCTCTCCGCCGCCCGACGCGCCAACCGCCACACCACACCGCCAGCCACTCGCAAATTGTGCACTGCCACCAGCCACACGTCCAACACGCCGCGCCGCCTCCGGCCACCCGCCAGGGGGCGCTCACGTCCGCGACAACAGCGCGGCCCGCCGGGCCGGGCCGAACCGAACCGAGCCGCCGCTGCTCTGCACTCGGCACGGCCACACCCTGCTGCAGACCGGGCTCGTCCCTCTGTACGCGTCTGCCTGCGCATCAACACAACACGACCTTTTTTTTTTTTCTCTCTCTACCGCCATCCCTCCTTCTCGCGTTTTACTCGTTGTTGCAGCAGCGGCGCACACCTACACATCCACAGCCCCAGCCGAGCCGGCCTCACCTCAGGGCCCGCCGCCAGCGTCTCCTCCTCGGGCACAGGTGCGGTGCTGTGGCCGCCCATCCAACCGCATTGCTGGCCGTCCAGCCACCAGGCGTTCCCACTGCCGCGAGCCACGCCGCGCACCGACCCTGCTGCAGAAAACGAAGCATAGCCAGAGACCGACCGATACACAAAGCAAGCCGTCGCCTCGCCTCTTGTCCTTCCTGCCTTCCTTCCGCCCCCGCCCTTCTCACACCACCGCCTCTCCACTTTCGCCCACCCCCCCCTCCTTTTCTTTTTTTTTTTTTTTGTTTCTTTCTTTCTTTCTTTCTCTCCTTCCCGCCATGGCGGTTACGGCACCGCCTGCAGCGGCAGATTTTTTGCGCCCACACGCCTACTCCTACCACCATTAACCTTGCCCTGCCCTGCCCATCAACGTCGCAGTCGAACCGACGCGTGCCAACACACTGCCCACGTTCCTTTCTCTTTTCGGCCTACGCCCATTACGCGCCGCCGCCACAGCACCTTCCCTTCCCACAACACACCGACGTCATCACACGCACCCAAAACAGGGGCCACGACCGTGTTCCTCGCCCACTCCCATCCCGCACGGTACGCACATTCCCAACTACTACCGCGCACCCTCCCTTTCCAATCTGTGTGTCTCTGTGTCTGTGTCCTGTCCGCGCGTGACGCCTCTCAACATCCGCCGTCCCCCGTCCCGTTTTCGCCCCCATGCCGTCGTCGCGCCGCCTCCTCCCCGTCCACCGCCGCCCCTGTCCGCCCCGCACCACACCATACACCGCTGCTTGTCCCGGCCGTTGCCACCAAAGGCGCCGACCGCAAACGCGCCACGCCGCAGCCCCCGTGCGTCTCGCGCTCGCTTGCATCTCCGTGCCGACGCTGCCTCTCTTCCCACTCGCACTCGACCTCGACAACACAGTCTTTGGCTCCGCCACTGCGTGTTCCTGGTGGTACGCACGCTGCAACACGTATGTATTCATTACCAGAGCGATGGCGAGGCATGACAGCATCTCTGTCTGACCAGAGAGTTCTTTATCGCTGCTAGTCGGCGCTTGGACCGCGCCAGACGACAGTAGTGGCACGCACCGGGTCGCCAGGAACAGTTGTTATATATATTGTAGCGCGAGTCGGGAGAGGTAGTAGTCGGTCGACAGTAGTAGCGGGTCGACGGTTGTACTGAGCGGGCGTCGGCGGCGTGCTCTGCTCGTCTCGCGACTCTGGTCACGGTTCGGGACGATGTATAGTATATTGTGTTATAATCAAAAGGTGGTGTGACGCTGCATTGCGCAAATCTGATAACGTATGTTCATTGTACTTCTTTTGTTCAACAACAAAAGCCCCACTATTACTTTTTTTCTAAAGTAACTTTTGTCTCTTAACGAAAAACATTCACTTTTTAAAGACTACTTCCTATGGCATTTCCCTCCAAGGAGTGCAATTAATTACCAGCCAGCACTCATTCATTGCACACAGCTGTGTAAGGGGTATCTACAATTGAGGAGCGGATATAAATGCAATTTTTTGTTTTTTTTTTTTTTTGTGTGTGTGTGTTGTAACCTCCCAGCAAAATTTAAAATAATGGACAATGTTATTTACGGATGCTAATGGACATTGCGCTAATTGTAACCTCGCCCACAATGAGAGGTATTGAAAATGGCAACAAAAATGTGAAATTCGCAATCTGACTCAAATATAAAGTCTTCACACAACATTTACAAACGTCCGTTCAGTGACAAGAAACTTCAATTAAACCGAAATATCGGTCTTTGGCCCTGTGCAAAACAATCAGAATTAAAGTCTTACCTCCGAATAAATGGATGTCACATTTCTGCTCTGGTTGTTGCGCAGCGCTTGGAGGAACTGCATTTGCAAATAATAATATTCTCTTTTTTTGTGATTTTAGTGACATTTTTCTTCAAAGCAGTGGAATGAAATGTGAAGTGCAACGAACTCTTTAGTTCAATAACAAATTAAATGTTTGAAAAATGCTTTTGAAATAAAAATTATTATTGGGGAACTTGTTGGAGAATAATTACACTTTTTCATTATCTAATGATTATATTAATTAACAGTATACCTTATTCACCATCTTGACCAGTGTTGCCGACCACCTACATCACACAACCGCACTCGGCTGCTACTACTGACCGACCGCTCTGCATGACGACTATTAGCGTACTGCACGCGACGACTACTGACAGAGTACAGCCCTCAACTACACAGAGCTACGGACTCGCAACGACTACTGACAGACAGACTGACTGACTGAGAACCGCTCGCAACACTCGCGCAGTCCAGCGCAAACTCTCTGGTCACAGATGCTACAACGTCTCGCCATCGCTACTATGTTACATACGTGTTTCAGTGTCTTTTTCATTGGGGTAACGATCTTTGGCTCTTTTTATTCTGAATACAGGGCCAAAGGTCAACGCTGCTGCCCTTATACAATTTATCAGGTTTCATTATGTCTGTTGCAATGTTACATACGGTTCACTCTTTCATTAATATTACCGTTGGGTTTGTTTTGTAGGGACGTTAACATTCTGGCACATTTTTATTATCATCGGACTCTCTGCTATTTGTGCAGGGAGGTTATACCTGGGTCCATTTCCATTTCCATTTACATTTTAATATTGATAGACTTTTTGTTTTCTTTTTTGTTTCTTGTTGTTTTTCCTTCTTTTTTTTTGTTGTTTTTTTTTTTTTTTGTTTTGTTTTTCCCGCTCTCACCACCACCGCCGCATCACGCCTTCCGTTTTCTTGGTTTCTTTTCTGTTCTTCAACTGCTTCAACATCACCGCGCCCCATTTCCACACCACAGCCATCAGCCTCCAAGACGGGCGGGCGCAGTGTGCCATTTCCGGCGCACAAGCACACCCGTACGGTACTCTCCTCGCCCCCACGCCACCAACAACACAGCGACCACGCGGCTTTCAGGCATGGCACGGCACGGCACGGCACGGCACGGCACGGCACGGCACGGCACCGGCGAAATGCGCCGCCCCCGCCCCTCCGCGCATCCGTCCGTCTCGCCACGTTCACTGACAGCCGCGTCTGCGGCTACACCACGACAACCACAACACAACACCGCTCCCCTCCCTGGCAACTCACATTGTTTTTCTCCTCCTCTTTTGCACAAACCACAACGCCGAGCACAGGCGCAAGCCACCCACACCGCGCCCCTCCCCGTCCCGTCTTTGGCCGCCGCTCCTCGTTTCCTCGTTTGCCCCCTCCCATCTCCCGAAATGCCATGCCAGCAGCGTTACGCATGCCCCTCCCCTGTCCACACAACACTACCGCCTAACGAACAGCCTTTTCCGGGCCACATCCAGGGCACGCCCACCTCCAAACACTGCCAATTCACGGACGCACACACTCACTCACTTTCTCGACACCTTTCTGTACGGAGGGTGCGTCATCTCGACCGTGACAGAGTGACGGCAACTATCGACGATCCATTTCCCCCCACTGGTAAAACATGTCCACTAACACCTACATACATCATTCAAGTACACAGACAATAGCATACACACAATGGGAGGGCACACGAACATGGACGGCACGGCACTGTCATACACTCTTCCTCAGAACCATATCAACAAACGTTACGTACATCCGGGAAAGCGAAAGCGAACGCGAAAGCGAAAGCAAAAGCAAAAGCAAAGGCAAAGCCCAATGCAGCCGTCAAAGGTAACGTTCACCACGGCAGACACTTGCAGCCGCGCCGCCGTTAAACGCATTTCAGTGCGGCTCCAATACGCCTCCGACACGGGAACGTTCCGTTGCTCTACGAATGCGTTTCTCCCCTTTTTCCCTTCCTCTCTCTTTTGCCCCCCCCCCTCCTTGCAGCTCTCGCCTCATTCCTCACGTTCTGCCCAGACATTCGACCGATCAAAGTCAACCTTTCGTTACCGTTCTCAGCGCGACGTGTACAACAGTATGACGGGTGTGCCCAAGACTTCGGTTCAGTTGCGTGACGCCGGTCTATCGCGCCGATCGACAGTTACTCAGGGGGCGACGGATCGGACCACGTCACCGACACACAAAACACTTTCAAACAAACAAATACATACCGGATGGACACAGACAAACACGTGTACAGACATTCGCCAAACAAACGACCGCCGCCGCCGCCGTCGTCGTCTAGCGTGCATCTTGAATGACGACATCGGTGTGCGTGCGTCGTACGCAATCAGTCAGACACGGCTATCAAACATCAGAGTCGAATGGTACATATCGTGCGTGTCGCCGTACACGTACAGTACAATACAACAACAATGCGTCTTAATGGCACGTTCATTTCAACGTCACTCACACACCTCCACGCTGCAGTTACGTCGCACCATTGTCAAACTCGGCGTACAGCAAAGGGAATAGTGGGCGGCAAAAAAAAACCAAACAAAAACATTTCACATTTCACCCTCGCCATGTATGATGTGCAAAAAACAAACCCCGCAAACGGCCGTCGTTACGGTGACACAAAAGTCGCCGATCACAACTGTCCCCCCCTCGCAGACGGGTCTCACACACACACACAACACAACAACACCAATGGGTCAAAAACCACGCCAACGAGGCGTGCCACATTCCACGCCACGGCGACCAACCTCGTGGCCGTACCCCGCGCAACACGCTTTGACGCGCCCCCCACCCACAATCAAAATGCACACACACACATCACAGCCGTCCACACAAACAACAACAATTCCGCCCTTCCCGCAAAAGGCAAGTTGGTGGCCCTGAAAAGGGCCGTTTTGCCGCTCTCGCAACGGAGGAGCCTTCTCCATCCTTCCTTCCATTCCAGAGCCACTCCTTACTTGGAGCTCGTGTACTTGGTCACCGCCTTCGTGCCCTCGCTCACGGCGTGCTTGGCCAGCTCGCCAGGCAGCAACAGCCGCACAGCGGTCTGGATCTCGCGGGACGTGATTGGTCGAGCGCTTGTTGTAGTGCGCCAGGCGAGAAGCCTCGGCCGCAATGCGCTCGAAAATGTCGTTCACGAAGCTGTTCATGATGCTCAATCGCCTTCGACGAGATGCCCGGTGTCAGGGTGCACCTGCTTCAGCACCTTGTAGATGTAGATGGCATAGCTCTCCTTCCTCTTGCGCTTCTTCTTCTTGTCGCCCTTCGAAATGTTCTTCTGCGCCTTGCCAGCCTTCTTGCGGCCTTCCCGCTAGTCTTGGCGGGCATCTCGAACCAACGTACGGCAGCAGCAACACCAGTAGCAAGCGCTCCCGCTCTAGTCAGCGTCTCCCCACACAGTGGCACCCGCCGCCAGCCGCCGCCGCACCTTTACCAGCTCGCCCTGTTGCGTCGGCCGCCGACCAATGGGGCGCGCGCGCAACCGGCCGCCCGCACCCGAGCCCATAAAGCACCCCCACCCCGGCTGCGCCGGCACGTCAGCGGCGCCGAGCTGCGCCACCGCCTGCCCACCTGCTACTCCTCCGCGGCAACCCGCCCAGCGGCGCCTGCTTGCTGCTCGGGCGGACCTTGGTTACGCCGACGTCCTCCAGGGCCGGACGACGCCTCCTCCTGCCCCTGCTGTCCCAGCCTCTGCGACGCTCTGAAGACGGGCCTGCTCCACCTGCTGCAGCTGCTGATTTCATCGCGGTCTTGCAAGAAGTCCAGGCCACCCTCGTGGCTGTTTCTGCCGCTCTGGCCCAGCTGCCGACCGCCATCACTGCTGCAGTCCATGCAGCCCTCCGAAGTTTCCCCACTGCCACGGCGATCGCATCCGCTGGCCATGGCTCACAACCTTAGGCGCCACCAGACCTTCACGGCTGTAACGTGGAACGCGAATGGCCTCTTTCCTGCGCTTCTCGAATTCCCGGCAGTTCCTCCAGGATTACAGCGTGGATGTGTGTCTCCTCACCCCGAGACCCATCTCAAGCCTGGACTTCGAGCGAACGCACCGAATTACGTCTGCTATCGCGACGACAGGCTGACGGCTGGCGGTGGGACAGCCATCTATGTCAAGCGGACACTCCGACACTATCGTGTCCCTCTGCCGAGGTTGGACTCCTGTGAAGCCACGGCTGTTGCAGTGGAGACGTCCCTTGGAACGGTCATCTTTCTCTCCGTGTACCGGCCCGCCACGAGGCCACCTCACCGTCCATGATGCTGACACTCTCCTTCGTGCTGGGGTCAAGCTCTTCCTTGCGGAGACCTGAATGCCAAGCACCAGCTCTGGAATTCTCGGACGCTGAACGTCAGTGTGGAGGCGGCTCTATCACGCCGCTGAGGAGGCACGAGCTTCTGTGTATGGACCTGCTGAGCCGACGCAACTACCCTTCGAACGGCTCTGCTCCCGACGTTTTGGACATTTGTCTCGTTAAGGGTGTCGACTGGTTTGTCACCCCCCGACGTTCTGCACGCCTTGAGCTCCGACCATTGCCGGTGCTCTTTCGGACTACATGTCACTCCGCTTCCACCGGCGGCCGAAGCTCGACACCCGGAAGACCGACTGGCCCGCGCTTCAGGCAGCTTGTTCTGCAACGCCTCCCGGATGAGCCACCTCCACTGGACACGGATGTCAATGCTGCTCTTAACACGCTGACTGCGGCTCTCACCACGGCTGTTGCTGACTCCACTACGCCTCCACGGGTTTCTTCAGTGGCAGCTCCAGCACTCCCTGCAGGACTTACGGGACCTTATCCGAG